>NW_018128150.1:1478046-1478926 GCF_001952655.1 Monopterus albus | reverse complement strand
ATCCATTTTATGAAGCATTTTGCATGGCATCTCTGCTATACAAATAAAGTTAATATTGTTATTTTAAAAAGTAAAAAACCAGTGATAGGTCAAAGAAAATTGATCTGCATTGCGTTCACACATCCTCCTCCATCCAAATGGCAGTCTTCACTACAAAATCCACTGTAATTGAATTTCTGATGGCTCCTCTTATTAAGTCATTAGCAGAAAATATGTCTTGTTCAGAGAGAGAAGGAGAGAGAAAGAGGGGAAAATACTGGTGAGGGAGAAAAGGCTGAAAACGGAGCAGCGAAAGGCAGACAAGAGAAAGAAAGAGAGAGGTGGCAGATAAAAAGGCTCTTTTGTGTCGAGTCAGAAACTCATTTTCTAGTGCGTGGTTGAAAGAGTGAAGTGTTCGTGCCTTCTCCAGCTCTCTCTCTCTCTCGCTCTCCATTTCAGCCCCTTTCTCTCTCTCTCTCCCGCAGGGCAGTTCATTGTGGCAGTGTTAGAGTCCTACAATCACTTGAGACTGAGGAAGGTTGAAGGACAGGAGGCGAAGAGAGGAGAGAGGGAGCTTGTTAGCGCGTTAGAAGCTGGGTTCTACTGCTGGGATATGTGTGTGTGTGTATATATATATATACATACATACATACATACAAGCATAGTATAAAACATGACCACAGTGACCTCGGCTTTCTACACTGCATGCAGCAGACTGACAAGCCTGGAGCGAGGAGACCACACACCCAAAAATAAATCCATGCATGATGATACTGTATTTCAATGCAGGCTGTTCATAGAAAGTCTTTGTGAATTTTCAGATCAGACTGGAAAGGCTGGTTTATTATTTATTAAAAAAAAAAAAAAAAAAAAAAAAAAAAAAAAAAAAATAAAAAAAACC
>NW_018128150.1:1469544-1476518 GCF_001952655.1 Monopterus albus | reverse complement strand
TCGACCTGATCAGTGTTTGATTGTTGTGTCTTGTTGCTTTTCTTCTTTTGTCTCTCCTCTATTCACTCACCCCAACCAGTCGAGGCAGAAGGCCGCCCACCAAGTACTGGGGTCTGTCAGAGGTTTCTTCCGTTAAAGGGAGTTTTTCCTCCCCACTGTCGCCAAGTGCTTGCTCAAGGGGGATTTGTTGGGTTTTCCCTATGTAATAATATTGATAACAGTAAGGTCTAGACCTTACTTTGTAAAGTGTCCTGAGATGACTTTTGTTGTGATTTGGCACTATACAAATAAAATTTGATTTAATTTGATTTGACAATGGTGTCTATAGAGGAACTAAGGTCAGTGAAGCAATGCAGGGACGCAAACTAGTCACCTTGTAAATTAATGAAGGGATTTCCAAAAGTGCTATTAAGGTGCTATTAAACTGGAAAGTCCCTGATACTTTTCATTCCCAGAACTTTCCATGGGATAAAAGTCCCTTGGAAACATTTCAATTTGGACAGGGCCAAAGTTGTGGAAATATTAAACAAATTAGACTGCTGACATTGGCTGCAGGGTTGTAAGAATGCAAAGTGTAAAATGCTGCATGGCATTTGACCAATCAGTAGTGTTCAGCAGTGCAGTACCACCCTCTGACTAAGGACTTACTCTGGGAGGTAGAACTACATGCCAGACCCAGATTTAGTTCCTGGTTCCTTTGGTGGAATCACAGACAGAGGAACTAAGTTCAGCAAAATGTTCCTGTTGCCTGGGGAAAGTTTCTTTGGGGAACCAGGGCTTTTGATGGTAAGAGGAGAGGCTTCTTCACCTCTGGCTGGTGGGGAATCACAGACACTTAACATGTCTGGAGTCATTAACACCTGGAGGGTTGCTGATATCACGTAGTTTGTTATCCCACTCAACAATCATGTATGTTGTTAGGTTCAACAACAAATGCAGGGGTGGGGGGTGGGAGGACCTCATGACAGTGACTGAATCATCTTGGGAAAAGAAAGGACATGTCATTTCACACTTGGCCCCACCATTAATGGCATTAATGTATCAAATAGAATACACATGGATTCTCTCTGTTAAGTAAATATAATATAATATAAGTAAAATACATATATTCCATTATGGTCCCTTTTCATTGCCATTTTACAGAAGAGAATATACAGCCATGCATAAAGCCACTGTCACTAATTTGTATGGACAGTGTACTAACAGTGCAGAAGTGGCTTCACTGACAGCAGCTACTAAGCCGTTGAGTGAGCAGATCAATAGCCTTTGAGTGAGAGCCCTCTCCTCTGTTCAAGTGGAGCAGCAGAGTAGATAATGTCTAACATTACTGTCAGTGTCACCAGCCCGCTGTCACCATTGATTAAAATAACATATGTAAAGCTTCAAGCAACATTTCCAACTTGTACTGCTGTTAGCTACAACTTGACTATTGTTTAAAATACAAAAGTTTCATTTATTTGTGTGTCAGGTGTCCTGATATGAATGAAGTTACATTTTTGACACTAGGGTTGCAGTGACAGTTGTGGCTTTGGCAAACCAGAAGAACTAGGTAGTAAGAATGAGTAGTGGAAGCCACCGTGACTAAACAGACTAGAGAACATACCTACAAGAACTCAACACAAGCTAAACTGCACCATCTACAAGGCTGTCATAAGTTTGCTTAGTTAACAAACAGAGGCTTCAAATAAACAGAGAGCAGATATCCAGTCAATTACAGCAGAGATAGAGCAGAGAAGTTTCTTGACAAGACGTCAGCCTGATGTCTACAGACAGCTGGCCAGCTAGTGTTCACTACACGGCACGTGGAGACAGACAGAACAAAGAAGAATCCACTCACTCCTGTGGCTTCACCTCTAGTAACTAAAGATAACGCCTCATCAACGAGCACATGCCGAGAGAATTGTTTTTTCAGCCTACATTAGACTGAAAAACGTTTTTCCACAATTCAGACATTTCACACATTATGAAAAAAATAACCATTCAAATTAATCCAATTAATCGGTACATGATGCTATTATACTGAAAAAGCAAATACAGTTAGGAGGAGCCAACACTTCTGTGGGCAGTGCTCACTTACTGCTATTCAGACTTTCCCTTTACATTTCCCTTTAGGATTAAGTGAATTAATCACAAAATTATTCATGATTTACTGTGTATTCCTTTTTCTTCCCAATGTGAACAAAGTAAAAATGCATAAATATTTTATGACCTACTTTTAAAGGTGAAATGATATTAAAACTGCAACAATGCCTCTTCTGCCCATTTTCTAAAGCTCGTCTATAAGATACCTCTTTCTCAGAAACACAGTCACTGTATCTCATTCTGCATCACAAACACACACACACAAACACACACTAACCCCCACCCTATCTGTCCTATTCACCCCAGGCACTGGAACAGACAACAGAGAGAAGGACATCAGAGGGATAATACAATTGGAAAAGCTTTACAGCGTGTAATGATAAACCTGTGTGTATGTGTGTGTGTATCCATGCCCAAAGGAACAAGCTAATGGGTTTATATCTTTCTGTGATAGCAATGATATGGAGGCTTTGTGATTTCATTACGTGTGTGTGTGTGTCCACGTACGCCAAAGATGAGGACAGAGATAGGTCAGTTTAATGCACTATTTATTGTTAGGGGTTTATGTGTGTGGACTCCCCCCCCCCACACACACACACAAAATTGTATATACACCTCTATTCATCTGCTCTTTAACCTAATCTAGAAACAGAGACTGTAGAGAAAACCAGACGTGATACATTAATCGGCCCCTTGTCACCCTACTATTTCACCCTTTGACATGTGTGTGACTATGGACACACGCAGAGACGCACACTGCCACCACTGGGGAGCCCTGAAGCTGCCAGTGCAATTACAAGCTTTATTCGACATGGACACACACACACAACAAAGTGCTCAAACACAAAGCCTCACTGAGACCATAATAATAATTTTCCGATTAGGGTGATGGATCCTATTCTTAACTGCAGGCCCTAACATCAGCTAGACAATTGTCATCTTCCACACCCACACAGATCCATATGCACACAAATATGAATCAGAGAGGTGACATGAAAAATGTTTTTGATGTTCCAATTGTTTTGTACAGATGCTACATTCAAAGTTAAAGGCAATTTAGTCTGCAACACACTTCATAAATCAAACACCCAACATAAACTGGGACAAGTGAGAATATGTAGATGTCTGAAAACACTTGTTGGGGGTGGGGGGGGGGACTGATGCTCCACAGATACACAATCACACTTGTAAGTTGTTAGTTAACATTTTTTTTATTCTAATCAGTTTTTAAACAGTAATAATTCATTCATCAAGAGTCGCATTCCCAGCCTGTGAAGACCGTTCTCCTCTTTGTCTCTGTAACGCCTTATTTGACACGCTATTAAAACTCCTGACCCACTTTGCTGTGCTGCACTTTGTCGTGGTCTTGGGTGTCTGTGACATCCCACCCTGAATCTTAAACACCTTGTCACATAAAAATACTACCATTCGCACACCCGGCCTTGACGTGCGTTCATGCATTTACACACATTCACGCACAGATACACACACACACACACACACACACACACACATATATACTGAAGATTAGCTTGTTTACCAGTCAGAGGGGGGTCTGCTCCAACAAGGTGTGATCAAGCCACTGATGGCTGCAACTCATGTGTCTGCACAGTTCTCAGTGACAAGGCAAGTACGTGCACACAAACACACACATTTACACACACATGGTCATTACATGAATCATATATTTCAGAAATTAGGGAAAAAAACATGAAAGAACATGAGTAATATCTAAAGTAATACACCACGCTAACCAGTAATTTGCCTTTTTCTTTTAGATAATTGAGGGCTCAGACCTATCCACGGACTGTGCCAGGCAGATGGTGTGTGTACGTGTCTGCCCACAATAAACATGCATCTTGAGTTTAGTGCAGTGATGAGTAGAAGCATCACTGCTTTTTTGCTTCTGTGTCAGTAGCTGTTTTGAGTCCAGGTCCAGGGCAGATTTGCTGTGACTAGAATATTTCTGGTTGAAATGCAAATATGCCAAAACAACATTAAGCAATGCAGTGTTTTGGTAGATTTATTTAATTTTTAATCAGGAATGAAAATTCAAACATTACAGACCAACTGTGAAATCATTATGTGCCAGAGACTACAGTGCTAATACAGTATGTGCTTGTGTAACAAACTAAGATCCTGAAAGCATCACACACACATATTTTCCCAAGGAGAAGTGGAAGAGATTAGCTGCGACTCCTCCTCCTCACCCCTTGCTTTTCATTTCCTCCATGGAAAACAATTAACCACAAGCACCTCCCCCCCTGCACACATTCACACACAGACTCATATTCGTTTCCTTAGCCTCAACTCTTGCTAAAACACAAACCCTTAACCTAATCCTAATCGTATCTTTAAGCATCAAATACCACTCCGTGTGTCACATTGTTTTGCTGTCAATTTGCCACTGCAGCCTGTCATAGTGCTCTGTTGTCAACCAGGAACAGACGGGTAAAATACATTCATCCATATTTCATAATATACAGAAGCTTTATTTCTAATTTCAAAAAGGCACCCTGTGTTGACAATCTCCTCAGAAGTCACAATTTGGAGTTTTATTTCCACATATAAATTTCAGTGATTTTCAGTGACATTTCAATGCACCTGCTTTAGCAGTTGTCAGTAGTCAAAGATTTTTTAAAATGTGCACAATTCCATCAAATGCAGCAAGATGCAGTGCAGCTTCCTTTTATGTCAAAGGACATGCTCCTGCCATGTCTGGGTGGTACAGTGGACATCAGGGAAGGTAAAGGATAACATGACCCCATTTCAGCATCAGCAATAACAGAATGTCTTCAATTTGTAGCGTTTTGCTCTCACCTTTCTACCATAGTGAGCAACACACACTCCTGGTGACACACACACACACACACACACACACACACAGAGCAGATTGTAGTCTTACTGGGACAATAGGCTCTATTGTGAGAGCTGGCAAAAAGAAGCCCGGCAGCCCGCTAGGCATTTGGCTGCTTTTTGTGTGTGTGTGTGTGTGTAGCTGCTTTTTGTGTGTGTGTGTGTGTATGGGGGATAATAGTGCTACATGCCCAGAGCTGCCATCATTTCACTGGGAACAGAGTGTGAAAGAGAGAGAATGGCAGACACACATATATGCACAGAAAACACACAAACACAGCATCGCTATCACACTGAGCCATATGCTGACCCCAGCCTCACTGTAGCTATCTCTGCCAATCAACTACTAGAGGGGATTTCCCCCACCTCCAGCTCTAATCCTGAGAGTGAAATGTATACACATATATGAAACAACATAAACCCCATGAAATACACAAATGGAATAATATACTACAGATTTGAAAATTCACACACCACACAAACAAATACACATTCTTGCTGGCATAGTGTGTAGTAGCTCAGTATCTCTCCAACATTGTTCCCCAGAACCACAATCACCCAGGAGCAGATGGAGGATGACCACAGCTCGCTCTTTCACACACACTTGTTCACCAACACCAACTAACACGTGCACCTTCACACACACCAGCACTGATCATATACAAATGCCTCTTAAACAATCTGTCTCTCTCTCTCTCACACACCCACACATGTATAGTTTGTGAGGACATTCACTGACATAATGCATTCCCTAGCCCCTAACCTTAACCATCACAACTAAATGCCTAATCACAACCCCTTAGTCTAATACCTAACCTAAACATAGTTCTAACCTCAACCCTAAGTCCTGACCCTCAAACACCCCTTTGAAGAGGTCAGAGAAAGTGAGGACCAGTCAAAATGTCCTCACTCCCATGGTTTAAAATTCAAACCGGTCCTCACACTGCTGGTCATATAAGTACACACACACATCCTTGTTTTTGTCACTTACCGGGTCCCTACATAGACTTGCATTCATTTCCAGGAGACTTACCCTAATACCTAACCAGAACTTCTACTTGCCTAACCATAACCAAAGCCAACACTTGCTCTAACCTCACACCCCATCGTTTTCATAAAGTTCAACAAACTACGTCAGCCTCCGGTCCGCACAAGTGACTTCTGGTCACCACAAAGATAGTAACTCATGGATTTTGGGCCACACACACAGTTATCAGATGATGGAGCACCTGCAATAGATCTACCTAGGTGAGTCCTGGTCAAAGTGAAAAAAGTCCACAGTAGTTCTGGTCACAAAACTCTGATTCAACTTTAACTTAAATGTCATGAGGTTTATCAGGTTTACAAATTATACCTTGCACTTAGTTTTTATATAAGGTTAAAGGTACATTTTAACTAGAAAGGCCAAATCAAACAAAAACAAGTGTCTTCTTATTTGGAAGAAAAAAAATAAAATAAAAACTACAACCCAACTTTAAGTGACAAATATGTCTACTATGCAAACATTTAGGTTAAGTCAGATTTGTTTTTAGTTAGGTTGCAAATAGATTTAACCAGGGAAAACATATTCCTTTATTTTTAAACCTAATGCTTATTTAATCAAGTCAATAAATTCTTATGTCATCTATTGTGCTCCCCTCCTTGAACCACCACCTTATTGTGGTGGAGGGGTTTGAGTACCAGAGTGATCCTAGGAGCTATGTTGTCGCGGGCTATATGCCCCTGGTAGGGTCTCCCAAGGCAAACAGGTCCTGGGTGATGGGTCAGACTAAGAGTGGTTCAAAAGCCCTTTATGAGTAGAATTTGACCAAGGGCCGTGACGTCGCCCGGCATGGCGCAGCCAGGGCCCCAACCTGGAGCCAGGCCCGGGGTCGGGGCTCGAATGTGAGCACCTGGTGGCCGGGCCTCCCCTCACAGGGCCCGGCCGGGCTTAGCCCGGACGAGCGACGTGGGGACATTCTCCCATGGGCCCATCACCTGCAGGAGGATCCGCAAGGGGCCAGTGCACAGTGGATTTGGCAGCAGTCCAAGGAAGG
>NW_018128150.1:1467194-1468540 GCF_001952655.1 Monopterus albus | reverse complement strand
GGACTCGTCCATCACCCAAGCTGAAGTCACTGAGGTAGTCAAGAAGCTTCTCGGTGGCAAGGCACCGGGGGGGGATGAGATCCGCCCTGAGTACCTCAAGTCTCTGGATGTTGTGGGGCTGTCTTGGCTGACACACCTCTGAAACATCATATGGCGGTTGGGGACAGTGCCTCTGGACTGGCAGACCGGGGTGGTGGTCCCTGTTTTCAAGAAGGGGGACCGGAGGGTGTGTTCCAACTATAGGGGCATCACACTCCTCAGCCTCCCAGGGAAAGTCTATGCCAGGGTACTGGAGAGGAGAATTCGACCGATAGTCGAACCTCGGATTCAGGAGGAACAATGCATTTTTCGTCCTGGCCACGGACCAGCTCTATACCCTCTTCAGGGTGGCAGAGGATTCATGGGAGTTTGCCCAATCAGGCCACGTGTGTTTCGTGGATCTGGAGAAGGCATTCGACCATGTCCACCGAGGGGGATAAATATCTCCGACTCAACACCAGTCAGTCAGAACTGATGAAGCCTCTTGGATGAGAGGTGAAACGTCTTCAATCTAGAATTCCAAGTCCAATGGTTGGAACCATCGTTGCGAGTTGGCGCCGCAGATGGCTGCCTCGGTTCTGTACCAGAAACAACTTACTTGTGTGTAACATACTTGGCCAAATAAAGGTGATTATTATTTGGCAAGCACGATGAATTACTTGGTCATACATACAGTGTTTGTCATATGTACAGTTAGGAAACGTGTTTCCCTGTACAATGAAATTCTTACTTTGCCGTCCACATGAATGCCACAAAAAAATAAAATACAAAGTAGATAAATAAGTAACACAAAATCTAAGGCACTTTAAGCAGCAACAAATGCAGCAATTCCTTCCAGGGAAGGGTGGCTTGTTCCCTCCAGGTTGGTGGAGAGTTCCTGCCTCAAGTGGAGGAGTTCAAGTATCTTGGGGTCTTGTTCACGAGTGAGGGAAGGATGGAACGAAAAATTGACAGGCGGATCGGTGCAGCTTCTGCAGTAATGCGGTCGATGCACCGGTCCGTCATAGTGAAGAAGGAGCTGAGCTGTAAGGCGAGGCGCTCAATTTACTGGAAGATCTACGTTCCGACTCTCACCTATGGTCATGAGCTTTGGGTCATGACTGAAAGGGCAAGATCCCGGATACAGGCGGCCGAAATGAGCTTTCTCCGCAGGGCGGCCGGGCGCACCCTTAGAGATAGGGTGAGGAGCTCGGTCACCCGGGAGGAGCTCAGAGTAGAACCGCTGCTCCACCACATCATGCGGAGCCAGCTGAGGTGGCTCGGGCATCTGTTTCGGATGCCTCCTGGGCGCCTTCCTAGGGAGGTGT
>NW_018128150.1:1466674-1466967 GCF_001952655.1 Monopterus albus | reverse complement strand
GGAGAGAGTGAGGTCTGGGCATCTTTGCTTAGACTGCTGCCCCACGACCTGGTCCCGGATAAGCGGAGGAAAATGGATGGATGGATCTATTGTGCTTTGGAGTTGTATATTTCAACTGATGGTCTAAAGCACGTGTCAATCTCAAGGCCCACGGGCCACATCCGGCCCATGACATCATTTTATATATCTTTTTTAACGGCCAGGCAATATGAAGCGTCAATAACACACAAACTACAAACCCTTTAATGCAGCGCAACAGCTGCCTTACCAACCGATAGGCTAACTGCGATCCT
>NW_018128150.1:1421991-1466443 GCF_001952655.1 Monopterus albus | reverse complement strand
GTGTCCAGACAAAAAGCAGGTGTTTGTTAATGTACTAAGCCTTAGCAGAAATAGGGTTGCTGATTTTAAGTTCACGTTTATTTATTTTGGAATAATACTGTATCTTGTCTGAATACTTATGACCATGTGATATTTCAGTTTTTTTTTAATAAATCTGTAAAAATGTCAAACATTCTGTGTTTTTCTGTCAATCTGGGGTGCTGTGTGTACATTAATGAGGAAAAAAATGAACTTAAATGATTTTAGCATATGGCTGCAATATAACAGAGTGAAAAATTTAAGGGGGTCTGAATACTTTCCATACCCACTGTATCACCTTGTTTACAGTACTATATCCATTTGTAACCCCTGTATCACGATACTTATTGCATCGCCATCCCCAGTCCAGTGCATAGCCCTATTCCTTCGTACGACCTGCAGACAGCATTAGGATGAGGAACTCCACTGGCAGCAGCTTGCTCTTGACTTTCATATGGTCTAATCTGTGGGTTCAGAAGGACTGGCCTCATCTTACTCTGCACTGGCCAGACATCTGCTGTTGAGTGGATATGTTTAAAAACTGAGTGTATATCACATTGTCATTGTGATGCGTGTGAGTACAGTGAGGGCTATATGCAGAGGGGCTGTGTGGTTGCGCATGTGTGCCGGAGAGTCTTGGATTGCTTTTCTTGCTGCACTGAACTGATATGCAAGATAAAGCTGAGTTTACACACAGCTGCCCCAGCAGCCTGGCACTCTGTGTGTGTGCTTTTGGACAGCTCTGGTCATGGTGAATGAAAGATCAGAGAGAGGAAAAGAGAAAGCAGATGGACCGCCCTCAGGGCCAGAAGGGGAGGGGGGGATAAAAAAAGAAAGAGTAACACCAATTAAACACTGACACACTTAGCCCTGCCAACCTTCATTCCATCTCTTCCCTGTTTTCTCCTGAGTCTGCCCCTCTGTGAGGACTGATGTTACAATGCAGCACTCAGAAACACAAGACACCACAGACACAGTCTAATACAGCACTTGAGGGACCCCACATGCAAGAACATCTAACTTTCCTGTCCTGTATGTTTAAGAATCTCTGGCCTTATTTTAGAACAACTAAGTATTATATTTATCTCTAAGGCTCACCTCCGTTGCTGCTGATGTACACATCTGTATTGCATTACTGTCCTTTAAAGTTTCAGATGCAATACAGTTTATAAATCCAACAGAGTACAAATCACCCTGAAATGAGAATAGTCACACATTCATGCCTGTCCTACCATGTAAAATATACCTGTAATAGATATCCATTTGTTTGGCCTCCCTGTGCTTTGATTTAAAGTTTTTTTTTTTTTTTTGGCAAAATGCATTTTTCAGCCTAAGGTCTCTGAAACATTGAGGATAAATCAGAGTAAATAGTTTTCAGGCTTTACTACCCTATACAGCATTATACGACTTAAATATCACATTTTTTCTAAGCATTCATTAACTGTTTAAAGCTGAAACAACTGAGGATTGTTATAAATTCCAGTTTCTCTCAGTTTAGGACAATGAGGATGAACAGAACATAAAAAATGAAAATCTGAACGAAGAAAGAAAAAAATATGAAAAAAAAACGAGAGATAAAAGGAGGAACAGAGATGCCCCAAGACAGAAGAGTTAGCGTAAATACAGGGGCAGAATTAGAGGGGAGACAGAGAAATGATGATGAGGGGCACAGAGTGACAAGACAGGAGTAGACAGCATCATGTTAGAGGGCAGAGATACAGAGCCAGAGAGAAAGAAGAGCAAGAAAAGGAAAGAAAAGAAGAGTGACAGAAGTAGAGGGCAGACTAGGAAGGGAGAGGTGGACAGACAGAAGAGGAGGGGAGAGGTGTGTGTAGCACAGAGATGGGGAGTCAATAATGACTGATTACTGTAATTCAGCCTGTCAGAGACATCGACCTGCTGCAACCACCAATCAATACACACCAGGACACTTGCAGACACACACAAACACCTTTAAACGAGCATGCACGATACGTGTGTCGTCTGGCACGTGTACATGGTCACACACATACAGTGGGTAAACTCAGCCACACACAAAACAATCTAGGAAAATGCACAAACACAACTGCAGAGATGTCTACATGTCGGCACTCAGTCAAAGTCACAGGAATCACACAAAATGTACATATAAACTGAGGCAAGTATATGTGCACGAAGGTGCACACACAGTCACAATGGGACGGAGCTACAGCCCTATACAAGGCCTAACAATCTGTCTCTGTGTCCCTGGGTGGATATGGCAGAACAAAATGGCTTCTTCACTACCCCCATTCATACTGTACCTACACTCCTTGCACCTTCTTGGCTTCCACCAACACTCATATTATCCTTCTAAAGAGAGAGGGTGACCGAAAAAAGAAAGAGTCAAGACAATGGTTGTGAGAAAATGTTGGACAAGAGGGGAGAGTGATAAAATACAAGAGACAATATGAGAGTGAGGAGACAGAGCAATGGGATAAAGTACAAAAGTGAAGAAGGTCAAAGATGGAGCAGAACAAAAGAAGGAAGGACACCAAGAGGGGAATTACGATGAGCCACAAGGGAAATAGTGACAGAAAAAAATGGAATCAGTGGTAAGAGAGAGGGCATTTTGGTAAATAAATAAATCAATAAATAAAACCACAACATGGTTTGAATCTCAGGCTATCAGAAAGTCGGGGTTGTATTAAAGTGGAACAGAAGTTTACATCTTTGCATCAGTGGGCACTTTGAATGGTGTGAATACTGGCATTTTTTTTGTTGACTAAGATTTTTACTTTTGGACGGTGTTATTGTGGGTTTTCTTTCTTTCTGAACAACAGGCTTGTATGGTTTACCTTTTCCACATTGTCTCCTTAGTCTAAACTATTTGTGGTTATCGTGTGACCAACTGTTGCTTCCGTCACCTTATTGTTGACTGAAGAGGCCTGTTTCTGTTGTTTATTTACTACCCCTTGCTGTACACCAACAAGCAGGCTGCACAACTCATATCCTACTGTAGGTTTTATAGTCTTCCTCTGAATAACCGGTGGTCGTGCTCCAAGAAACGTAGCAAATGTGCCAACAAGGGCAGTGAAGAAAACTGCTAGCAAGCATATGCACAGTAGCTGTAGACAATGGGGGATTCAAATATTAAAAACATATCAGCTTTGGTTAAACCTCAAAGATGCATTCATATATTCTGGTAACACTAAATGAACATATCTTTGATTGTGCAACTTATCTCACACAACCAGTAAAGTGCATCAGTGATCAGGTTTCCATTCTGTGTAATAGTTTCAAGAGGCAGGGATCGGTTTTATGCTTCTGGCATTCCCTGCTGCAGGTGACTTTGCTAGAACTCATCACATCAATCAAAGTCACAAATCGAAAACTTTGTTTGATCACAATGAAAATAAAGTTGAACATATCTGCGTAGGAAGGGAAGTAGTGTGGGAAAAAGAAACAGACAGACAAGCAGACAGGATCATTAGGGAATCTAACTGCTGTAAATGCTGCTTTGAAGAAATTCCAATGATCAGTCAGTAGCTTAACTTTCCTCAATGGGCCCCCCTGTCACCTCACAGTGGTGTGTGTGTTTTTGTGTGTATGTGTACATACACTTCTTAAACGCCACTCCATAAATCTGCATGTATGTATGTGGGTGTACTTGCATTTATGTACTTCTGAGGTGTCGCTGTGAGTGCAATCATCTGTCTGTGCTTGTTAGAATCAAGAGTGTGTATGAATAGAGTGTGTATTTGTACATGTGTACATCTGTGTGTGACACTAGAGAGTGAAACCCCTTGTTTAGAAAAAGCTTTAGAGAGAGGAGTCATCGATAAGTATTGACCGCTAGGCTTGTTCCAACCAGACTACCATCGCATCAGATCAAGCAGACAGACTGAATACGCACCTGTCTGTTTCTCTTTCTCTCCTATGCACACACACACACAGTCTAGTCAAATGCACACACACACACACACAGTCTAGTCAAATTTTATGTGCCTGGCTATGCATGACAAACACACACTTGACATACAGCACTTCAGAGTGGACTAAATACAGCTCTGTCACACTAGCACTTATATTCTAAAAGTTCAACACCACTGGACATTGATTTGCTATTTTTAACACTTGAGCTGAGTGATAACCAACATTCTCCCTCACACATACATGTGGAAGGATTTCAACAGCCCACACTACAGTACAGACATATTTTAACAACTTCAAGTATTTTATTTGATCATGAGATAAGAATGAGGTGTGAGCATGAAGACAGAAACAAAGGCAATAAACTGACGAAAAATGAAATGCTTCAATAACCTACCGTTCACTTCTGATGCTATTTTTGTATATTCTGAGAAGGAGTTTTCAAAGGATACAAGTTCTGGTAAAGAGGAATGAGGGATTTGAGAGCTCGGCTGGCATTGATAGCTGTGGCTCTGACCATAGTGGGCAAGATCTTCATGTCCACTATTGCACCGTCAAACAGTGGACCAAAGAACGGCACCTACGCCCAGAAAAGACAAGTAGTGAAAACTCACCAGACACAACATATCTGTAGTTTACAATGAACCCATTGCCTATGGAAACCTCTCAAAGACATCAAATTCTAAATATAGTTAAGAAACATAATCTCTGGGAGCTGCTGTGTTGTTGTGAACTGACCTGAACAGTAATGACTGACATGACAGTGGTTGTATTAATTATATAGAGTTTGATTCAGGCTATAGCTTTCTGATGTATTTCAATACTTTGCTTGAGGAATCCACCAAAGAAAGTAATGCCAGGGTTTTTCATGATAATGCAATAATTTTGATAGGAGACGGAATGAAATGGAATATGATTGTGTCTATGTCATACAGAAAAAGCAGCATTTTACTGCGTTAGGTCTCGTTTAAAATAGTTATGCTATACCAGTGCTGTGGTATTAATGTCTGTGTGTTTTAGACTGATACATTAACCAGAGCTTTAAGACTTGGACAAAACTCTCTGTAGGATTGTCAGCATATCTCTGTCGTATGGTAAGATGCATGAAATTATAAACCTAAATTTGCAATTCATTCCTACCCAACTCATATACTTGTTAAAACCAAACAACATAAAGACTCTAACAACTCACAATGATTAGCTGATTAACTGAGTGACAGAAAATTAATTGGCAACAATTTAATAACTGATTGTTTAAGCAAGACATCAGTTAGAAACTGCACCGTGTGCTTTCAACTTCCAGGATTTGCTGGTTCCCTGTTTTATAAAACACATTAAATACATTTGGGCTCTGTGAAAGTTTTTTCTTTACCCTGAAAGCTGTAATTTGACACAAAAAAAGATTGTATTTTTACTGTATTGTATTGAATACGGTAAAAATTACACTGGTCATCCAATGATCTACACTACAATTACAGCACCACAAGAGGTTTCATGTATAGTGTTAAAGGGTTAACCCAGAGGACAGAATTACCATCCTGGGTTTTAATGATCCTCTTGTTTCTGAGGCATTTTCACCCAGTGATTAACAAATTTCAACAAAACAATGAAATGGAGATGCTGAATAACTACACACAATATTGAGAAGTGGCAGCTTCAGTATGGATTAAAAAAAGGCTGAACACTTTGTTTACCTCTGGTTTTTTGAGAATATGGACAGAGTACATGTGATTCTTCATGGGGTAGATGATGATTAGTACGTCTCCAAACTCAGTGGGAATGATTCCTTGACGGTAGTCTCTGGAATGTTCCGACCAGACAATGTGGACCTCGTCATTACCCAGGTGCCTCAGCTGGAGGGACAAAGGTAAGTGGGAAGATGAAGAAGTGGGAAAGAAATGTTAATACTACAGTATTTCCAACAATTAGATTCTACTTGTATATTGATATAAATGTAGTAATACTACATTATAATAATACAATTAAATATAGTAATACTATAGTAGGCTAACTCTGTGCTGTTGTACTGTTCATCTGTTGTGCTGTCCCTTTTGCTTTCCTACATCTCTCTCTTCTTGACCCTCTCTCGCTGCGTCAGCAGCACTGGTTAAGGCCAGTATATCTTTGAAATGAATCAGGTGGATCACTAACCACACTGATTGGAATGATCAGCTTTCCCACGTGTGTTTATCGATATTCTCCCAGACTGAGGGTCCAAACATTCAGCGTCAGGCTTAATGAACGAGCATTAACTTTATCCACTTGCAGAGCAGTCCATATACTGTACATCCATGCTATAATATACAGCGTGTTGACCTCGGCAACAGATGTATTGTAACGTTAGCTTAGCTAGACTTACTAGCTTGCTATTAACATATCAGAAGAGTTGGATCTCTGTGACTGACAGCATTGTGTTAAAAAAAACAAACAAACAAGGAGAGGAGGAGTTGTTCACAGACCATTGTCACATGTTTGTGTGTGAGAGAGAAAAACAGAGCGTCACATGGGACTGAATACATGTGCTACGCGTGGCACTGTATTGAAATAAGATTTAACCTAGGTATTTTAAATCAATACAGTGCCTTGCGAATCTGGATGAACTGCAGAGATCTACAGCTGAGGTGGGAGACTCTGTCCATAGGACAACAATCAGTCGTATACTGCACAAATCTGGCCTTTATGGAAGAGTGGCAAGAAGAAAGCCATTTCTTAAAGATATCCATAAAAAGTGTAGTTTAAAGTTTGCCAAGAGCCACCTGGGAGACACACCAAACATGTGGAAGAAGGTGCTCTGGTCAGATGAAACCAAAATTGAACTTTTTGGCAACAATGCAAAACGTTATGTTTGGCGTAAAAGCAACACAGCTCATCACCCTGAACACACCATCCCCACTGTCAAACATGGTGGTGGCAGCATCATGGTTTGGGCCTGCTTTCTTCAGCAGGGACAGGGAAGATGGTTAAACTTGATGGGAAGATGGATGGAGCCAAATACAGGACCATTCTGGATGGAAACCTGATGGAGTCTGCAAAAGACCTGAGACTGGGACGGAGATTTGTCTTCCAACAAGACAATGATTCAAAACATAAAGCAAAATCTACAATGGAATGGTTCAAAACTAAACATATCCAGGTGTTAGAATGGCCAAGTCAAAGTCCAGACCTGAATCCAATTGAGAATCTGTGGAAAGAACTGAAAACTGCTGTTCACAAATGCTCTCCATCCAACCTCACTGAGCTTGAGCTGTTTTGCAAGGAGGAATGGGCAAAAATTTCAGTCTCTCGATGTGCAAAACTGATAGAGACATACCCCAAGCGACTTACAGCTGTAATCGCAGCAAAAGGTGGCGCTACAAAGTATTAACTTAAGGGGGCTGAATAATTTTGCACGCCCAATTTTTCAGTTTTTTATTTGTTAAAAAAGTTTGAAATATCCAATAAATTTCGTTCCACTTCATGATTGTGTCCCACTTGTTGTTGATTCTTCACAAAAAATTAAAGTTTTATATCTTTATATTTGAAACCTGAAATGTGGCAAAAGGTCGCAAAGTTCAAGGGGGCCGAATACTTTCGCAAGGCACTGTATGTAGCGGTTAATGTTGATATTGTGGTGCCCTATGACAAATAAATTATGGCAAACACTGTATTAGAATCAAAACAGAATGGATATTTAACAGGTATTGTACAGGATAAACAGTACAAACTAAGTCAAAGTCAACCACACACACAAACAATGTGCTAGATAGGCTGTATCCATCATAAACCCAAGGCTTTTGATTTTGTATGTGGTGCAGGTGTCCCTGGGGGTGATGGAGTGAATGTGTGAAGATGAAAGGTGGACACGACAGAGTAAAGCTCCAGAAAGATGGAGCATCAGGTGGGAGATAGATGGGATTGAGTCTGATGTTGTGTGATTGTGTGTGTGACTCCCATTCACTCAGCTGCTTATAGTCATGGCTGGTGACAGCTGTCATTAACCTTGATGTCTGCCAAAATAACACATACACACGCACACACACACACACACACACACACACACACACACATACACACACAGACACTTCTCTACCGTGCTGGGGTGTCACACACCCTCAGATGGTTGCTGATCCCGGCCTTGGCCCTGAGACATAGATAGGACATTTCCTTTTAAATGGGTCTTTAAACAGAATCTGTGGTATTGTATTTTGTCCTCTGTTAAGGTTTTTAAAGAGGTATGCTTTGTGTCCATAATGTGATGGGATTTGTTAACCCAAAGGGTTGTCCACATTTCAGTAGACAGTGCATCAGGATGCTCAGTCTGATAAAATGTCATTTTGTTTATACAGACACCTCACTTGACTGTCACACAAGCCTGAGGTTGAATGAATTAATAAGGAGGCCTGGAGAACCTCATTCATCACGTTTGGAAGTGACTGACTGCATTGAGTTATAGGGCTAATTACCCCGATATTTTCTTGACTAGAGATACATTAGGTTGATATATCACGCAGAGCTTTTAAAATACACGAGGAATAGAGTATTTATCAAGCTCTATTTACAATAAATCTTTTAGAGGCACTTTGCTCTGATGATGATTGCAATTCAAAGTGTCAGCAAGACACAACTCACAATGACACTGAGAACTGAAAGGATCTGCCATTATCACATTTGCAGAGTGAGAATTATGAGATTTCAGCAGTATTTTTGGCATCAGAACAATTAGCTGACAGTCTAATTAGGCAAAGAGGAGTCTTACTGTCTGGTGAGCTTCTGGGCTGTATCACTATTTTAGAAATATTTTAATGATAAATATCACACTGATGTCATTTCTGATGCCACAATCAGCTGCTGTACTGCAGCTTTAATCCTTTTAATCATGTTTCAAGCAGATGTGGTATGAGAAGGACCAAAACACACAGCAGACTGAGAACTGGACAACTGCCCTGTGGTGGACTACATTCACACAGCACTGTATATTGTTGTGTGTATGTGTGTGAGAGACAGGAGGTTGGATGATAAATTCCTGCCAGTATACATGTGTACAACTGTTTAACCTCTCTGTGGACATGTTTGTCAAACATGGTTGTGTGTGTGTGTGTTCTTCTGAATCCAACAGTAACACAAATATATAGTTGTGTGGTTATTTGCGCAGACCGATGAGAATGAAGCCCTTAGTGGATGTGTGCTTGTGTCAAGTTAAACAGGTTTATAGTGCATGTGTGTGCGCATATGTGAGTATGCATGTTTGATGGGGCCATCAGCTGATCAGGGAGAAGGATGGTGTCAGACCAGGCGCTGATAATCCAATCAAGGCCCTGCAGCAACGTGATAGGCCGAGAAGCAGGAAGTATGATCTGATTAAAGGGACATTATGGCCATGTGCTGTGCAGAGCACCCAGTGCCTGGGGGTTGACAGGTGTGCGTGCACACAAACTCACAACACACACACTAAACCTGTCTGCCTAAACAGTAATACAAACCAACACCATGCACAAACACAGACATGACTGCTACTAAGAACTATTGGAAAAAATAGCCATCAACTGTGTGTGTGTGTGTGTGTGTGTGTGTGTGTGTGGGCTGGTATTACTCACGCTGTGGGGACATTATTCTGTCTACACAGTTCCTGTGTTGGGGACTCAACATCATTAAAAGGACAAAAAGCAAGTCCCCATAATGATAGTAACATGACACGGGGGGGGCTTAAAGCAGGGATGCTTGTCAGTATTAATGAATGAAAATGAAATATAATGATAAATTGTTGCCTTAAATCCAACTACCATTTTTCTGGTGCTTTATAATTGCTATTGGTCAAACTATACATGCAGCATGATATTTGCATTCATTTCTCCGACTGTTGTTGAGGACCTGGCATGATTTGCCTCAGTGAGAGGGAACCACTGTGCAGCAGCAATGTCCCTGGCCAGAAATACTACACGTGTCTTATTGTTACACAAACTATTTGATTCTTAATTTATTAATTTATCTTTTACATGTATTTTAAATGTACCACCCCTCTCTGAGGTTGAGTCCAAAATTTTCTAGATCTGACCCTGAGTAGAGCGTGACTTGAAGTGCTGATGATGACTGAATGTGACTGGATACCAGCTGTAGGTTAGTGTTACACACTCTAAATGAACGAACTCCATGCAAAAATAAAATGCAAATTGTAGATATTGGTACAGTTGAAGTCAGAAGTTTACATACACCTTAGCCAAATACATTTAAACTCAGCTTTTCACAGCTCCTGATATTTAATCCTATAAACATTCCCTGTCTTTGGTCAGTTAGGATCAGAACGTGAAATGTCAGAATCATAGTAGAGAAAAAGATTTATTTCAGCTTTTGTGTTTCATCACATTCACAGTGGGTTAGAAGTTTACATGCATTGGGTTAATATTTGGTCGCACTGTCTTTAAATTGTTTAACTTGGGTCAAATCCACAAGCTTCTTACAATAAGTTGCTGGAAGTGTCCATCCAACTTTTGAAATGTCAGCATTTCAAAATCCCCCAGCAAAACACAAGTAGCTGTCCTTCCCTTAACTGGACAGAGGAGAGTGAACACCAGTCAGACAGGTGTGTGTTACCTTCTTGGTGAGATTGTGGTCCTGGTCGTGGGGCATGCGGGTGGAGACGTGGTAAATAACCTCGGTAGTGGAAGTGGCATAGTAAGGTGTGGTCTGGCCTGTACTGCGATTCCTCTGGAGACCTCCCATGAAGCCACAGTGAGTGGCGAGGTCCACCTAATTAAAACACATTTATAAAAATTACTAACTCCCTTCCTAATGTATTGCCTTAAATCCTACATTAAAACTAATTTAAATCAGACTGGCTTCAGGTTCCTCTGGACTGTTTAACCAACAAATCAAGAGAAATAAATAAATAATAAACATTAAAGTCTACAGTGTAGTTTAAGCATCCAGTTAAAACTGCTTAGTGCAATATGTTGCTTACAACTGTTAAATCATTTTAATTTCTATTCTCAGTTTGTAGGATTTTTACTTGTGTGAAGAGAACTACTCAGCACAAAGCTCCTCATGCCAAAACACACACACAAAATAAGTGAGACAGTTTTTAAATCTCATTAAATCAGTTCAAGTATATGAAAATGATTAGACCATTAGCTGTAGAGCAAGTAATCAGAGGCAGTCACATTTTATTTCAAAGAAACAATGTAAATATAAAAGTACAATTTGAAAGTATGAAAAAGACAACAGCCAGGCAATGTAAGAATATTTGAATAAATTATTATAATAATTTTTTTTTACCTCCCAGCCCAATCCAGAGACAAAGTCTTCATACGCCTGGCTGCCTGCTGTGTTAGTTAATATGGAGTGTTTGTCTTCCTGACCATCAGCCACATAAAATACTGCTATTTTGTGGGTCTCACGGCTAGAAGAAAATAAAGGAAAACAAAGATGACCAACTAATGAGACATTATAAAAGCAGCAACATTTCCATCAGTAATTTCAAAACAAATCCTTACCAAAGATTTGGTTTCTTACCACAGTCGTGAGTCCAGGTTCTTCAACTCTCTCAGTAACTTCTCATTCTTCCTCAGCAAATGAAAGTTGCTCCTGCAAGGCACAGACACAAGAACAGGTTATGAATCACTATCCAGTCTTATCGTTAACCTGCATCTCTGCAATCATCTACCAGCTACCACTGGCATCTCTCCTAATTGTCTGGTTGCCTGTTCCTCTTGCTGTTTCCTTGAAAAAAAATCTAAATAAAAAAATAACAAACATTTTAAAATAAAACCACTTTTTTTGTAATTAATAAACTGAAATCTCTTAATTATATATAGTACTCAGAGCCTTTGCTCTGGCATCCTGTTTGCTTTAATTCTCCTTGAGATGTGTTTATGACTTGACTGGAGTCAACCCATGGCAAATTAAAATAGACTGGACATGAATTGGACATCGTTTAGAGACTCACGTGCACAAAAAAGTGAAGGTGTCTGAAAACTTTCTGAAGCTACTGCAAAATGCTTAAACCCTGGAAGTGAAATCTTAAAACATCAGTGTTATGTCAGGGTCCAAACCAAACAAGTAGACAAGAGTAGACTTTGCACACATAAGAATGATTCACCAAACAGTCTGCACTGTCATTAAAATATAAGGCTGATTAGATATTTGTTTGTGCCTTTTGCCACTTTGAAACCTTTAACATGATCAAATCAGTCTTCTCCACATTCACAAAAAACTGTAATGCTGCAAAGATGTCATTGGGTGAAACTGTCTTTGAATAAGAAAACATAACATTCAACAACTGTCTCTGTGACCTGCCATACATATTAGCATCTTGTTGATACTAAATGCAAGAGTATCTCCCTGGAGTGAAGCAGGTTAGACAGTTTGCTATTTGTCAGATGAAACCTTTATATTTCAGAGATGGAAAAAAAACCTTTACAAAAGGAAGAATATCAAGAGTTTAGAGATGAAGAACCTGCAGTAACCATGTTCCTACATTAGCTTTTAAATTTCATATTAAAAGGTCTTTGTGATGCCCTGTCTAATCCAAACATACCAATTTTTTTCAGACTTACAACAAAAGAAGTCATATAATGTGTTAGACATACTGAACCTTTTTAAAGTAGGCTTCTAAATCTCTATTTTCTGCAAATTTGGTTATGCTTGCTAACTGTCAGACACTACAACAAGGATATACTGTAGTTCTTCATATTACAAAGACTTATAGTTTCTATTGGCTTTTAGTAGGAGAAATTCTCATTCTTGGCTTGAAAAAACTTAGTTTGTATGGTATGTTGTCTGACCATGTCTGAAGGCAAAAACTGTTCATACTTGATCTAAACGACCACATTCAAAGGTGGCCTGAAAAGCTGGCTGTCATGGAGAGAGGTGAGATGCAGCTATGTTGTAAAAATGGGGATAGTGTTTTGTATTTTCGTGTCCATTAGCTAGCCACTGTGGAAGTATCCACAGTGAATCTGTAATTTGTATACATGAAAAGTGACAGAATTAGTTGTGTAAAGAATGGGAAAAAGAGGGGTTAAAGGAAAAGTTCAGACACTGCATACTTCTCACCTTCACACACCTGGCCTATTGCTGCATGAAGCAGGTGTCAATGTTGCATGGTCGGTTTCAGAAAATTACAGAAATCGGAAGACATGTCTGATGGCCAAAAGGTGTGGGGGGGGGGGGGGTTTCAGATGCTATTCAGCCATTCAACAACCTCTTCTGTTTCTAAACATAAACTCAACTGTGGCCTTACAAATATAGACTGCTGTGTAATATTTTTACTTGATTAAGAACAAGCAAAGGCAACCACATCTCATGCTGAACATAGCTAGTGCCACCACTATCTTCAGGGTCCAATTAGAAAAGTGTGAGGAACCTATGTTTAATTAAAACAACAACCTTTCATAGAGACTAACTAGTCCATAAGCCATTTAAAATGTCCCAGAGATCAGACCCCAACCTTGGCAGCATTGGTGTAAAACCAAGACTCAGGTAGTGAAGCTCGGAGTGGACTGATAATGACACGTCATTCTTTTCACTCTTGGAGAGGAAAAGAGAAAGAGCTGGAGATAAATAGAGAGGGGGAGGGAGGTAGGGAGGTAGGGAGAGAGAGAGAGAGAGAGAGAAAGAGAGAGGGAGAGAGCAATTTGCTCTTTATTAAAGTGATACTTGGTAATGGCCTCATTCTCTGCTCTCAAAGACTCCATTTACACCCTGGATTATAGGGAGAAGCATAAAAGGGGACACACACACACACACACACACACACACACACACACACACACACACACAC
Organism: Monopterus albus; assembly: GCF_001952655.1. Classification (NCBI taxonomy): domain Eukaryota; kingdom Metazoa; phylum Chordata; class Actinopteri; order Synbranchiformes; family Synbranchidae; genus Monopterus; species Monopterus albus. The sequence goes on along the minus strand of NW_018128150.1, from coordinate 1,452,780 downwards.
ACACACACACACGTGGACGACTGTCAGTATCTTAGTGTCTGAAATGTCCTATATGAATACCTGGAGAGACATAAGAGGACAATAACAGATGATTAGTGATACTCAGTCTGTACTCTTTTCTGTTTTGGCCTCTATTTTTTTTTTTCATTTTGGTTCCATTTCTTTTTTGTTTTTATTCTCTCTCTACATCTACACATGCTTTATTCATCCTGTTTTCTCATTTGCCACATCTCTCTCCATCACTCTCTTCTTCAACTACTGCCTTTTATTCTAACTCCAAATGGGTTGAGTTTGATCAATAGAGTACTATACTCATTATCACACGCTGTTACATGCACACACGCACACAGTGTGTTAAGAAGTCTATTGTGCAGGCTGAATGCGGACTGTGTAATTCCCTGGATAAAGTATTAAAAGAGATGCGTGTCCATTAGCTAGCCAGACACATTTAAAGTGATACCTTGACACTGTGCATTTTAGCCCAGAGTCATTGAGAATATGAAATGCTATGCGATGTCAATGAGAAAACATGGTGTCTAATTAACACAAAATACTTTGTTACAGTCTCTCATTTGCACTCAACAAGCATTGGGTTTGTTCTAGCAGAGACAAACATTAATAAAAGCCCTCTCACATCCTACACCAACCTGAAAAACAGCTCATTAGTAAAGGTTGGAAAGCTCTGCATTCATTCACTGTTAGCACAAACGGCGCATACAATTTTATTGTTTTTTTTATATAAAAGTAAACAAACCGATGACAAAAAAAAAAATCCCTTCATAAGATTGTCGTCAAGAAGATAAACAACAAATATCTGAACTTGGTGACATTCTCCAAACCTTAGTTGGCAACAAAGTACCAAAGGACATAGAGGGAGCGCTGCACAAGTGATTTATGAAAATGCTAGAAAAGTTAACAAAAATACACTTACCTGCCACTTTGGTGTACTGGACTACATTATACTCAGAGGTATCTTTATATTTTTGTCCTCCCCAGCTACATACTGTACATGACAAGGTCAGAATATTAGGAACACCTCTGAATATAATGTAGTCCAGTACAACACCACCTTTAACTATCACCTCAATAATAAACATATAACTGAATTTATACATTTATGACAATTTCACCAAAAGCTGAAATAATTTGAGCGTCATAAACACAGATGTTAAGGTGGAAGTGTTGCACAGAATATCATACAACTGTACAGCTGTACCTAATAAAGTGGCCGTGAGTGTATACTGACAGAACAAACAGAACCAAACTGATGATTTGTGATATATATTGCAGACACTGTATATGGTTTAAAAAATGTTTTAACATAAAAAATTATTTTGAGTCTGGTTTCACCTCTTCTCCCAGGAGCTGAGTCCCAGTATGTTGATCAGCAGTCTGCAGTAGTAGAAGGCTGACTGTGGCGTCTGGGTCTCTGGTTCTGTCTGCTGCACTGCCCTCATGTTCAGCTCCTCACCTCTCTGAAACATTACACAATGTACTTTAGTACAGACATTGCACAGGAACACAATCATGGAAACTGAACAGAAAATACCATGTAATGTTAAAAAGAAAGTGGGAAGGAATGAGAGCTATGGCTAAACAAAATAATCTATCAACTTTACTTATTGACAAATGACAATCAGGCTAGAGAAGCAATCAAAGAAGAAAGAGTTACAGGATCCTTATGACTTGTCACTGCAGGGAACGTTTTAATAATAACATTAATGGCTGCTTGCACTACACATGTGTCAGTGAGTCAGTGTGCACAGCATACCAGGACCCAGACACTAAAGTAGTTCAATGGAATTCAGTCATGATTCATTTTATTATGAACTATCTACGCTTTTCCTACTGTTCAAATTTCTGCTGTGAAAAACACCCATGGAAATGGAGCAAATCTTCACTATAATGTTGGCAGCATAAAAAATGAGCAATATTAGGTTTCAACCTAATTTTAAGCTAAGTGGCATTAGCCAAACTACAGAGATGCTTGTACTGAACTTGTGTGGACCAGCAATTGAGTATCCACCTGTTTAAGATGCTGTAGGAAGTAAGAAAGAAAACATTGTCATGGTTTTACTCGGTCTACTCATATAAACATAGATGCTACATACATGCAGGACAAACTCTCTCTCAGCTGCACTCTGCTTCAGGATGGCATTTATCACATCGTTCTCCTGCTTCTCTGAGACACACACTGGAGGGGAGGCTGGGATGTTGAGCGGCATGCCTGGTGGGACCATTCAGGAGCCAAAGTTAGTTGAAAACCATGTGTGGCGATGTGTGTGTTGTCAGAAACTGTGGTTTGTTCCTTTAGGAGTGCTATACTCATGCAACACGTTTCTCTGTTTTTAATGAAAAAACTTGAGGGGTGTGTCTGCTGAAACTCTTCCTTTAGGAGTTGGTGAGTACCTGAACTGAACATCATTATTCTGGCTTTTAATGGAGGTTTTGCTGATTCATTATCCTCTGATTTTAAAGTTATTTTAAAAAGTTTAAGCACAAACTATTGTGAGATTACCTTCTAAAATATTGGTATTGGCCTTCAAATAGGCACACAAACTCATTCATGTATGTTTGTACAGTATGTGTTAAATGAAATAATCTTTATGACAGTTCAGAAGTAAAAATCATCAGGCACTGAGTAGTGTGTGTATACCTGCTCTCTGCAGACATTCAGGACTCGAGTATCCCAGGTACTGGAGCATTTCATCCAGTGCATCATCACCTTCCCTCAGTGAATCCCATGCTGGCACTGCCTCCCAACACACACGTTTAGCCAGTGGTGGAGCCAGAAGCTGTTCCAAGCCCAACTCCCCTTGCCCCACTTCTCTGTCCGCTCTATGCTCCTTCTCTTCCTCCTGATCATCCTCTTGCCCATCTCCTCGATATCCAACTCCCCTTCCATCTCCCTTCCCCTCCTCGCTGATTTTCCTCTCCTCTCCTCCCCCCTCCCACTCTTGCTGAAACTCTTGCCTATCACCCTCCATGCCCCTCACTCTCTCCTCTGACTCACTCTCCTTCTGCCCCTCTTCCTCATTGTCTTCTCTCTTTACTCCCATCTTTTTTGGTGGACTTCCTGGTGGAGTGTGTAAATGAAGACTCGCATTGTGAGGTGACTGTGTGTGTGTTAAAAGTGTGTGTGCTGGGCTGTTTGGGGAGCATGGTGGAGGCCCATAAAGGACGGCAGAGTCCCAGGAGTGTTTTCCAGCTACATCTCGGATGATAACACGAACACAAGCAGGAGCAGAAGATAAACCAGCTGTCATTCCACCTCCTGGTACACCAGACTCTGAGCGAATCTGGGAAATAATGGCAGAAATGAACAGCGGTTAAATGCTAAAACTTTCAAAAAAATGAAAGCAATCATCCTAATGGAGTTGGAGCACCTTACACACAATCCACATCTCAAGTGCTGTGCAAAACCCAGTCCTAGTGACAGTCCAAAACCTCAATAATACTCATTTGCTTCCTTTAGCAATAGTTTCTCTCCTTATAACTGGTAGAACTTATCACCATACTTGAGGAAACCTTGTGCACAGCATTAAATAAATACATCTAATATAATCTAACTCATAGTTACACTGCAAAGTATCACCAGCTGTTGTGTTTCACTGTGGGAGCCTGAACTACACTTAATGAATAACATGCTAACAGACATTGTGATGTCATCTTAGTATAAAGTAAATAAATATACATTACTTCCATTAAACAGTTAAAAGCAGAGGTACAAGGAGCTTCATGGGAGCACATATAATACCTTGAAATAAAAGAATTTAAAGAAAAAAAAATTAAAACAAAACTATCAGCTGAAGTTTTAAAAACTACAGCAGGCACAGGTTGGAATTATACAAGGCTTTTTCAAAATGTGGCACAGACAGCTGATCCAGCTGACTCAGATATTTACATTTCACACATATAGCTCCTCTGAATAATGTCTAGATAATTTCAAGGTTGCAGTGCTTGTCTGAAAAGGCCTGTTGCAATGCAGCCAGAACTGCAGAGATATGTTCTCTGCATTGATTTTTATAAGGTACATACTATGGTAGGCATTATGCTAAGTACACAAAGCCATGCTAATGCTGGCATGTTAACTGACACACCAACTGACAAGTCCAACCCTAGAAGAGGTAAATATTACTGTAAATAATCTTAACTCCCTTCAGCCGAGGTTACCTGGAGCACTGAAAGCAGAGTGGAGCTGTTCAGAACCAGAAACTGTAGGTTTGGTGAATGGAAAAGCTCTGGTACAAGATCTGCACTCTCACAGAAAGGGTTGTCTTGGTTTTCACACACCTGAAAAACATGAGCCATAGTGACCTAAATAACGTACTGAAGACAGTGTAAGTTATTCTCCATAGGACAAGCAAGAGTCACATTATGACACACACAGAGCACCTGACTGGACAGAGTAGCAGGCCCTCCAGACATGGGATAATGTCCAAGGTGGTTGACCAGGTGGGTGATGACTGTTCTGGCTGCAATGGAAACCAGGCCCTGCTGAATACGGCTACGAACTGCAGAGAGAACAAAGAAAGGCAGATAGAGCACATGTACAGATAAGAAAATATTTTTCTCTGTCCCAGATATTAAAAATTTACAGTCCCTTTCATGTTTCAGGTGTAATTGTTAATATTACTTGACATCTACGTAGGCTCCAAGTTGCAGCAAAACTTCAGGAGTTACCATAAACAACTAGGAGGAGGTACAACCACACACTCAGCTTGAACATAGTTTGCCCCGTGCTGAGAAGAAACCAATGCCATCACACACTGTGCTGCCAGCAGATCCTGGCTAATCAGCATTATTACGCACACACTGAGGAGCTCACACACACTTTCCAATAGCTCCTTATTGACAAGCCTGTGAGCAGAGTACAGAAATGTATTGACCAGTCATTCTCAATGACTGGTCACCTCAGGAGAGCGCAGGAGAAGAACAAAAAGGAAAAAAGACAAAGAAAAAAAATTACAATAACCATAAAACTAAAAGTAAAAAACAATATTAGCAGAAAATAATGCTAAAAGAACAAGAACAGAAAAGCACTGAAGGAGAGGACAGAAGGAACGGTAGACGAGAGAATGGTCTATCAGGATATTTCAGGTAATAGACTAGTCCCTGCATCCTGGTGGGTCACAGCAGGGGACAATACACACTCTCACACGGATGCAGAGGGGTGCACTGGTATACATATACACACACACACCTCCCTGCTTCCATCTTTAGTGATTGGCAGTGGTTTGGTGGATGACTCTGGGTAATTTTGCCTGGACCACAGTGTTTGCTTGGGTGTGAGTGTGTTTCACTGCAGCACTTAACATACACAGAAAAATTACAGACTCTAAACAGTCATGGCCAAAAATACTGGCACGCCTGCATTTCTGTTCGATAACGCACTGCTTCTGCTAAAAACAATCAGTCCAAAACACAGGTTTATAAATTCCTAGCAATACAAAGTTTCATCAAAATAAAATAGCATAAAACAACAAGTTAAACCATGTCCCTTTGGGCAGATAAAACGGATAAAGCACCAAAAGCCTGTTTAAAAAGGTGAGTTTTTAAAGTAGACTTAAAAAGCACTAGCTCAGTTATAGACCGAATCTCAGGCAGTAATGAATTCCAGAGTCTAGGACCATAGACAGCAAACGAGCGGTTGCCCGATTTTTTGGATCGGGCCAACTAAGGACAAGTGCTCAGCGGAGCGTAGGTTCGGCACGGAGCATAGCTAGATAGCAGCTCCGACAGGTACAGTGGGGCGAGGCCATGTATGGCTTTAAAGACAAATAGCAGCATCTTAAAATCAACTCTCCATTGTACTGGCAGCCCATGTAGTGAAAAAAAGAACTGGGGTAATGCAGGTGTGGGCATACCTGGGAGTGTTTGACAACAGCCGAGCAGCCGCGTTTTGAACCAGTTGAAGTTTCTGCAGCACAGACTGAGAAACACTAACGTACAAGGCATTGTAATAGTCTAATCATGAGGTAATAAAAGCGTGGACTGCTTTTTCTAAGTCTCCACGCGATAAGAAAGGCTTCACCTTTGTTAAAAGTCTCAGGTGGAAAAAACTGGTCTTGACCACGGCCCTAATCTGCTTATCGAAAGTAAAGCTGTGATCAAATATCACTCCAAGGTTTCTCACCATGTGTGTAGGTGAGGGGGCAGAGGCACCTAAGCTGGATAACACTGCGGCTGGATCAGGGCTGATAACAATATATTCAGTCTTATTCTCATTTAAGTGAAGAAAATTTTGGGCGAGCCATTTCTTAATATCCCGAATATATATGCAACATATTTCTGACCATGCAAATAGCAAAAATTCACAATTACATGTTCATTTTTGTAACTTGGAAATCAGTCCTTATGCCTAATGATGGTCACAATAGGTTGTAAAGTTGTGTAGTGTGCCACCAGTGTTAGATAAATTACCTTCAGTGACAGGCTGTAGCTTGCTGGAGCGTTCTGAGTCTGGGCTATGCAGTGGTTCTGGTTCTCTGAGGCTCTCTAAAGGCAGGAACGGGTCATAATCTGAATTTGACAGGTCTGACAGCTGCAGTGGGTAATACTTGGCACTGCTGAAAGACTGTGCTCCATACACACAACCGTGCAACACCTAGACAGAGTGTAAAAGAAATGGGATACTCTTTATGTGATGCTGCATTTGAATGGATTTCCTATTGCCACATCTAGAGCTCAGTCAGCTTTACTGCATTGATGTTTACGTCAGTTTAATATACGCTCACAGCCACTATACTGTATTAGGTACAGCTATATGATATTCTGTGCAACACTTCCACCTTAACATCTTTGTTTATGAAGCTCAAAATGTTTCAGTTTTTGGTGATACTGTCATAAATGTATACATTCAATTATATGTTTATTATTGAGGCCATAGTTAAAGGTGGTGTTTTACTGGACTACATTATATTCAGAGGTGTTCCTAATATTCTGACCTTCTCATGTATGTAGCTGGGGAGGACAAAAATAAAGACACCTCTGAGTATAATGTAGGCCAGTACAATGCCACCTTTAACTATGACCTCAAAAATAAACATAAAATTGATTTTAGACATTTGTGACAATTTCATCAAAAACTGAAACATGTTGAGCTTCATAAATACAGATGTTAAGGCAGAAGTGTTGCATTGAATTGCACAGATGTACCTAATAAAGTGGCCAGTGAGTGTCAACACTTATTCTCTATGCTGATAATGTTTAGGTGAGATTTAGGTCATAGTGCAATAATGACAATTTAAAATAAGTTTATTGTTAGAAGTGGTGTTGAACCTCCTGTGATGAACAGCCTCTTATTTATTATTATTATTATTATGCTCCTGTGATGAACAGCCTCTTATTTATGTCATTATGCACACACACACACACATAATGTACCTTATAAATACAGCTGAGCAGAGTCTTGGTAGGCTGGTCCCTCTCTGGAGGATTTCGTGTTTGAACAGGCTGAAGAACAGTCTTTGGAGGCAGAGCCATCACCCAGTCCAACATACACAACAGGAGGGAAACTACAAGCTACAACACACACACACACACACACACACACAGGTATTGTGATAAGACTGTGAAAAATTATTCATTTCTAGGCAAGCAGAATTCTGGTGTGTGTATATTACCCTCTTATCAAGTTCATGAGGGGAAGACTCGGTCGTGGGCAACAAGAATGTGATGGTGGCAATCAAAATCTGAGAAAGATCAAATTGGACAAAATTGTTTCCAATGTTAAAACTGTTACTACTTCAACTAGAGACTTCAAAAGTAAAGTCAACTAGACAAAAATATAACAAAAGTAACATGGTGCATTTAAATATGTTCCAGATCTTCTAGGGTCTTAGCTTTACACGATATGATGCAATCCATCAGGATATGTGGACATGATGTTGATGACATGATAAATAATAAATTAAGCTTGAGTTCAAAAATATTCCATCACTTTGTTGAGAATTAGCTTATGTCTCACCTCTACAATTTTCTTTGGAGTGTCAGGGGGGAACTTCTGAAGATGATCCACATAACTGATCAGCAGGTGAAGGATGTCTGATGCCACCAGTGCTACACTCTTATTGGGGTACTGGGAGGTGAAACACATTTATGTTAACTCACTTTCTGTAGGTGATTTCATATCTTCTGTCTTTCATTTCTTTTTACTGTAAAATGAAGCAGCCAAACTAATCTTTTCCACTGTTTCTATGCTAAGGAACAGATTGCAGCTAAATATTCTAATGAGGATCACCCTGGGTAAAACAAAAATACTTCTCGATGAAAAGGAAGGTAAAGGAGGACACCAGAAAAACGTGGCTCTGCGTGGAAACATGATAATCCCTCAAGATGTGAATATTTAATTGTGTGTATGTCACAGAGCCCATGGCTGAAACTACTGAGATTCAAAAGCAGACAAAGTGTATGTGATAGTGTGTGTGTGTGTGTGTGACACCACTGTCTCCATGGGTCAGTCTCCTATCTTAAGGAGGACCAAACATTTTGACAGTCTAGGGTTTGCTCCCTGGAGTAAGTGAATGCAAGTGCGTGTGTGTGTGTGTGTTGCTCTACAGTAGTGTCTTAGCAGGCCACTGGCTGCTGATACACAAGCTAGGGATTCCAAGAGGAAAAGGTATGTGTTTGTGTCCATCTCGAGCCACTTGGCTATAGATGAGACGGTAAATCTTGGGACAGTATTATTGTGCTCCACAGGCCTACCGGTGCAGCAGTATGAAACAGACAATACCAACAGAGGCAATTTCACCATGACCGACAATCGTCTCCAGCAATGTTTTCCTAATCCAACACATCCTAATCATCCAAAACTCAGACAGTATTTTGGTGCCTTAAATTTGCCAGCATTTACATTTTAACCAGTTATGTCCTCACTATTTCTACAGTGTTAATCCGTGACTGTGCTTTCAAATTGAAAGCACTAAAATAAACAAAAAAGCTATAGTTCCTTATTGAAAGAAAGAAAGAAAGATTTTTTTTTTTTTGTCAATTCACTATATGTGCAGGACATACAGAAAATCGAAATACCGTTTCTCTCTCTCACCTAGTATTGGGTGCCATTACCATTTAGGAAACTAAAATAGAATAAAAGTAGAGTAAAAATAGACTAAAAAGAAAAAGAAAACTGAATCAAGGTGATTTGGATAAAACTAAAAACTAAACGGTACAACCCAATAGGCTATGACTCAAACCATATACAATTAGTGACAGTAGTGCAAATAATCAGTTTGTCAGATGGTTGTAAGACTGAGATGCACATGGACAGTAGCGCAAATGACCAACAGCAGCAGATATGATGGTAAAAACAGTCAGCAGCAGATTTAAAGAAGGGGGAATGTACTGAGTTTGTGCAAAACAACAGAGGTAGTTCTTTTTATGTTCTGTGGTGGGTTACAGTCCAGGGGCAGAGGGAGGGAGGTAATGGACAGTATTCAGCATCCTCACAGCCTGATGGATGAAGCTGTTTATAAGTCTGATGGAGTGGGCCTGGAGACTCTGATACCTTCTCCCTGAAGGGAGGAGTCTGAACTGGGAGTGTGAGGGGTGGGAGGTGTCATCAGCAATGCTGATGGCTCTGCGGGTGACACGGGTGTTAAAGATGTCAGTGAGGGAAGGCAGAGGTGCGCCGATGATCTTGCTGGCTGTGTTCACTGTGTGTTGCAGAGTCCTTTTGCAGGAGGCAGTACAGGCTCCGTACCACACAGTGATACAGCCAGTGATGACGCTCTCAATGGTGCCCCGCTAGAAGGAGCGCATAATGGGGGGTGGGACACTAACGCTCCTCAGTTTGTGCAGGATATCTGGTTTTAGCAAATAATTTCTAGGGGACATAGATATGCAGACAGAGGAGGAGCAGATGTTCAGACACTACTATGCAGATCAGTGCAATATAGGGTCAGTCAGGAGCCTGCTTGATTCACGGTCATTGCTTTGGTCTTATTTCACTGGATCTCACTCAGACACAGAGTACAGTGGTCAACAGGGACAAAGTTTGAAAACAGACGAAGGCTGCATGAAATGACCTTATTCAGCTGGGTTGACCAATGACCAATTTTTAGTTTTTGTCTGAAATTCAGGAAGTAAAATGTTAGAGCCAGGGTGTCACTTATAAACCCAAATCAGAAAAAGTTGGGACAGTACAGTAGTTTCCAGACTATTGAACGCACCTGAATATAAGTCGCACCCACCAAATTTAAAATGAAAAAAAGTTTGTACAGTACATAGCCGCAGGTGTCCACGTTGTAACAGGAGATATTTTGACAGCCAGATCGATCGCCTTTAACTTGAAAGCTGCATCATATGCATTTTGTCGTGTGTTTTCCATAATGAAGGCGTGTGCATGAAGCAAAAAAAGTAGTATCTTATAGTCCGAAAATTATGGTATATAAAATCTAAATTAAAACTGAATAGTGATTTGTAAATCATCTGTGTCCTGTATTACATTGAAAACAATACAGCAGCACATTATTTGATGTGATACCTCATCAATTTTATTCTTTGTTCAGTACATTCCAAGAAAAGTTGGGACGGCTGCATTTCAGGGCTAGTAATGGAGGTGAAACTATGAAAAAACAATGAAATGATGATTTTAATTGTACATTGACTGTTGCACATACAGCTCCCATGTACATTCCTATTATATTCTTATATATTTTTATTACATCTCTTCATTTGCTGCTTTAAAGTGCCTTAGATTTTGTGTTACTTATTTATCTATTTTATATTTCACTTGTGGCATTCATGTGGACCGCAAAATAAGAATTTCATTGTACAGGGAAACACGTTTCCTAACTGTGCATATGACAAACACTTTGACTTGACTTGATTTCGTTTGAAACAGGTGATGTCATCAGGTGACTGCAATCATGATTTGGTACAAAAGTGGCACCCAGGAAAGGTCCAGCCCTTTAGGAGCAAAGTAAGGATTACCATTTTGTCAATATATGTATGAGAAAATTATTGAAATGTTTAAAAACAATGGTCCTTAACAAAAGATATGAAGGGATTTGGATACGTCACCCTCTACGGTGCATAACATAATTAAAAGATTCAAGGAATCTGGAGGGATTTCAGTGCGTGAAGGCCAAGGGCACAAGCCTCAGCTGGATGACCGTGCTCTCTGATCCCTCAGACAGCACTGCATCAAGAATCGTCACTCTTCTATAAGCGATATAACCACATGGGCTCAGGATTACTTTGGCACACCTCTGTTGGCCACTGCAACATGTAGTCACATTTACATTGACTGCTCTGGGCTCGGAGGCATCTGGGATGGACCATCACACAGTGGAAACATGTACTGTGGTCAGACGAATCAGTATTTCAGGTCGTTTTTAGAAGGAATGGATGCCTTGTGCTCTGGACCTTAGACAAAAAGGACTATCCAGACTGTTGCCAGCAACAAGTCCAAAAGCCAGGGTCTGTCATGGTCTGGGGTTGTGTCAAAGGGAACTTACACTTCTGTGATGGCACCTTTAATGCTGAACAATACATAGAGATCTTGGAGCAACATATGCTGCCTTCAAGACGACATCTTTTCCAGGAGCACCCATGTATATTTCAACAAGACAATGCAAACCTCATACTGCACATTACCAAGGCCTGGCTGTGGAAGAAAAGGGTGTGAGTGCTGGACCGGCCTGCCTGCAGTCTCGACCTGTCTCCAGTAGAGAATGTGTGGCGCATTGGGAAATGCAAATTGCGTCGACGATGACCTGGGACTGTTGCACAACTTAAGACTTGTTTGCAGGAAGAATGGGACAAAATGACTCCTGATGCATTTAATCACTTTGTGTCCTCAGTCCCTAAACGTCTTCTAAGTGTTGTGAAAAGGAACGGCAACATCACACAGTGGTAAATGCTTTACTGTCCCAACTTTATTTGGAATATGTTGCAGGCATCAGAATTTGAGTGTTTATTTTGAAAAAAAGAATAAAATTGATGGAGGCATCATATCAAATAATGTGCTGCTGTATTGTTTTCAGTGTAATACAGGACAAAGATGATTTACACATCACTTTTCAGTGTTAATTTTGATTTTACATACTGTTCCAACTTCTTCTGATCTGGGGTTGTTAAGCAGTGCTTCTTGAGTCTGTACAGAGTTGTGACTTACCTTCAGAGTAACACAGATGACATTGAGAGCATCTTTAATCAGTGGATGTTGAGTCTCATGAGCCAACTCTTCACACAACCAAATACCCAGACTGCACAGAGCCACACACCTAATACAACAATTAAACAAGTAGTGAAGACATACACACAAAGAATTAGTACACACAAATACAAAGATCCACATGAATTCTGCATACTGGAATCACTGAACACACAACTGAAGTGAACAAATGAACTTCATATATGCTTTTATAAATGCATTAATCGACAGAAAGACACACACACACACACACACACACCATTTACCTAGCAGGAGCAGAGGGTTCATCCCTGGCAGAGGTCAGGATGGTTTTGATAATGTGCTCCTAAAAAACAAAGTATGCACACAAACACAGCTGATAAAGTACAAACCATTGATTATGTGTTGTGGTGATATCAGTCGAAGGTGTAACCACTCATTCGGGTCCCACACATACTGTTAACCTCTCCTCCTGGTGGCTATAATGAAGAGACTTACTAAGTGGTTTAACGCTGCTTTCCAGATAATGCAAAATGGATTTAAAGAATTATCAGGCACGTGTATAACATAAAATATGCTAAGGACTCAAGCTGCACTAATATGGACACACAGTCACACAACAGATGCATATACACACACCCCCAGACACACTCACTAGTCTCTCTGGTCAGTGTTTATGATCGCTTAGAGATTCAAAACAAATTTGTCTTGTAAGAAACCAGTGAGAAGGCCAGAGGCACTGCCATGCATGCCATTAACTGTTTACACAACAACAACATTACTCCCATAGCTCTGGACTGTTACAAGAATGGTTGATGAGGCATTAAGATTTTAGTTTGGTTCTCAGACCCCCTATGGACAAAAGATGTGTGTTGCAAGGTTTAAACTGACCTGGGTTACAAGCAAAGTAGATAAAGGTTTGAACATTTTAGTATATACCCATTTTAAAGTAACTGCCACCTTTTGATTCAGTAAGAGCTGAATTTCAGTTTAATCGCACAATTTAACTATTCTAATTATTACATTAAAGGCAGTGACTACTCTGGTTAAGGATGTAAACAGCTGTCTAAACTATGCAATGCTGTTTGGAAGAGTATCTTATTTTTTGACCTTCCTATTCCACTGTGTTTTCTGTCATAGGGCCGTCTCAAATGCCATTTTTTGGGCTCCAGAGCTCTGGTAGTAATAATCAACAAATATGTGAGTATTTGGGAGGTGAATGCTTTTGTATCTGTTAAAGTCACAGCATTCTGTCATTCAGACACTGGGCACTTTTACGTTATGTTCCTCAAGGGCTTCCTTCAGACATAACCATAACAATGGACAAGATGAGTGCACAGGAGCCATCTACAAAACAACACCACAAAGAGATACTACAAAAATATTTTCTCATAGGGTAGTGTCACCAAAATCACTTCATATATCACTCATCTCCTATTGGTTATACCACAATACTTAGTTTCATAAAATGTGTCTACAGAGCAAAGCTAGTGAGTATTTTGCACATTGTAGATGGTTCCTGTGCAACCATCTCACAGCTGGCTGCACATGCATTACTTCATCAAAACAGCTCCTTTTGATGAAAATTAGGATTTATTCTCATTGTCTGTCTGTCATTTAACAATGTTGGGCTTATGATTCATTGATCTGGGAACTTGGAATCTGGGAATATTTTGTCCTTGGCTTGTCTTATGCTACTTTATTTAGAAGAAAGTCCCCATTTACATTTAAAAAATCTGGTCTGTCTATCCGAGTAATGTCTATTTGAAGATGTGAGTACCAGCAGACTAAGCTGTCTCCATCGTGGTCTCGTTTTTCTTCATCAGACTCAGACTGCAATAAAATTTCCTGCTGTTTCAAATATTTGAATACTAGACCTGAAACCTGATGACCTACCCAAAGAAAAAAATATCCAAACAGTCGAATAATTGAGTCCAGCCCTACAAAGGATAATTATACAGTCCAAATACAAAAGCAGGATAAGCTGTATCAGATCAAAAAAATCAAGCTTCTTGAAGACTTGAGGTCTTGTTATAGACACATTATAGGTGATGCTGGACTTACTAAGTACCCCTCAATCCAAAACTACTACTGCTGCTTCCATTCACCTTTACATCAGGAAACTTGGTAAGCACCACGTCAGCTGTGGTGGGATGGAGAGCTGGAAGCTCCCCATAAAAGTTGGGAAAACACACCAGCGATCCAAGGAGGATCTGGGCCTCTACTCTTGGAGCCTGAAAAGGAGGATGGGAAGGCACAGGGACAAAGACAGAGAAGAGAAAACTATAGGAAATGCAAATTAAATGTAAAAATAAACAAACATGTATATGTGCGCTTGTACTGTGCAGGTGTGTCTGTACACAAAGCTGTGTGCATTTGTGTTTCTACGTTTCTTACATTGAGTGATGAGCAGGCAGTTACTCTAGATGCTGCAATGATAAAGTCCAGGATCAGCATGGTGGCCCCAGGGAGGCCAATACTGAAGAACCTGGGACTGCAGTGCTTTATGATGGTGTTCACAATGTCCTGTAGAAATCATGTTTTCAACACACTGGTATAGTTATAGCAGTCAATGTGTCAATGTAAATGTAAAACCAGACAGGTTCATATTTCTGTCACCTTCATAAGACTCTACCTGGTCTTGGTGCAGCAGTCCTTGGTGCATGATATTGTAGAAGTGTGTGAGAAAGTCTGTGTTTGGGGAAACATCTTGCCGTCTCTTCATTATCCTGCAGATCAGCTTGTAGGCATGGAGCTTTCCCTGCTTGTAACGATCTGAGAGCATGGTGGCCTTAAGAGCAAAAACATGTGAACAGTGACAATATGACCACATTGTAATGAGTATCAGAGGTCCCACAGTGATCACTCAATCACACCCACCTTAAAGAGCCAGGGAGTGAGGATTCTCAGGGGTGGGATCAGAACAGGGGGTGGAGGAGATGACTGGTTGTCCAGAGAAATACCTAAATTATCCCTTATCTGGAAAGAGAAGTGTAATTTTTTGCAACACAGTCTTTATAAAACGTGTTTTTGTCAGTCATGTATTAAGTGTTGGCATCAGTATTTACCTTGGCCAGGTTTTGCCACAGTTCACACAGGTAGTCGAAGACCTGCGCATGGATCTCTGGGTCTTTGATGCTATTGACATCCCCCAGGATACCCAGCATCCTTCTCCACATTACTGTGGCTACATCTGCATGCCAACCAGTTAGAGAACCACCTGCCATCACGCTGCAGTCCTCACTGTGGAACTCGCTGGTTTCTACAATCAGTCAGTGAATCAGTCAGACACTCCTTCCTCTTATTTATAGCTGAGACCTTTGAGTTGAAATAATGACATGTATGAGTATGTGTATAAGTATTACCCAGGTCATCAGGGGTCTGCAGGACAGAGTTGTGGAGTTTCTGGTCCAGCTGTAAGTGTGCATGTGAGTGGGAGTGTGTGTGATCAGTGTGCTCTGCTGTCAGTGTAGCAGGGGAGGGCGTCTGGGACCGAGAGCCCCCAAGAGAATGCATTGGAGATGCACTCTCAGAACCTAGACAAGAAGGCACACACGACGAGGAAAGAAAGGAAACTGAAGAACAAGATATCTACTGTTTGTTCTTACTCTTTATGGGCCATGTGTTATCAGCTAAACTGTAAATGTGCTTGTTAAATTGACTTTTATAGCAGATCTGTAATTTTGTTGTCATATCCCAGGAGGAAACTTGAAACCTAGCTACCAAATCTAGTTTCTTGTAGAAGGTCTTAGAGCTGTACATCACGTGAAAAAGGATGCTCAGGAAAAGAAGCATAAACAACAAGGTTTCAGCCAATATGCAGCCTACATAACAAATATGCCAAATAAAGGTACTGATTCATGTTTAGATGAACAGATCTTCAGAAATACAGCTAAAGAGATCTTCATGTTATGGTTGGTGCATACCAGTAACAGTGACAGTGTGGCTGAGGCTGCTGGTCTCAGAGTCAATATGAAGTGTTGTCAAACTGGCTACTTCATGTTCTTCACAAGCCACACCCCCGCCCAGACTGTCCTGGTCCAGCGAGCTGCCTCGACCTCCCCCCGATCCAACTCCTTCTCCACCAGCTTCTGAACTGAAAGTAAAATCTACAAGAAAAAGCACAGAGTAAGCATGCAGGTGAGTAATTCGTGGTCCCACTAAATTTACACAGGTGACTCTCTGAAGTCCTAGCCAGAGTACTGGCTTTATATTTTGAAAAAACATGAGAAATGAAAAAAAGTTAGCAAACAATTTACCAAAATTATGATAATCTCAACATTAAAAATGTATAAAGAATCCTTTCTTTATTCCTTACTATCAAACTTGCAGGTGGAGTACTGAAAGGCATTAAAGGACTCTGACTGGCTGTCTGAACTAATGACATCAGAACCGCTGGCACTTGCAGGTGATGTCCATTCAGAGGGAACTCCCGGATCATCAATAGGTCGAGGATCATCCAAAGGTCGGAATCCAGGACTTGGACCTGCCTCCAGCAATTCAGGCAGGTCCCTGGGAACCTCCAGACTTCCTGGGCTGCTGCCACGACGGCCCTTTATATCAGGGGGAAAGCAGAGCTTGTCGCGTCTAAGTTTTTTGACAATGATACTTCATCAGTATGTGTTATACTGACCGCTGTTCCTTTGGCCCTCAGTCTTTCCTGGATGAATTCATCCATGAGGTCAGAGAAGTTTGGGTTAGTGCTTCCTACATCACTGGAGACTGGACGAGCCTTCTGGACCACCTCCTCTTTATTGGCTAAGCACACATTAAGATAGAGAGCATTACATTTTGATAGTCAAAGATATGCAAACACACATGACAGAAAAATGAAGACTGATATGAAGATTCACAGATACACAGATGAGATGCTGACAAATATAGAGTGAAAGAAATGTAACACACAATGATAGACACATTAAGAGGTTCATACCCACTCAAACGGCTCAAAAGATAAGAATGTCGAATAATAACTAAGGAAGTTGTAGCCTACTTATGTAATCAAGCCCGTCTAATTTAAAGGTATGGTGATACTTTGTTTTTGATCATAAACCGATACTCTTATCCCCAACAGCACCCATGTAGCATTACCAGCAGGCTAAGATTATTTAAATAATCAGTGCTGATGCTCAAGTTAAAATTTAAATGTCGCAATCACCAGACATAAAAATGAAAGAAATTTAATTGATGGAACTGTAAGAGCAGCCCTGATGTGTGTGCACTGTAGGTTATCAAAGACTGATGTAAAAAAAATAAATAAATAAATAAAAGCCACAACACAGCAGGCATATCAAAACCCACCAGAGAAGCAATGCAGGGGTTAATTCACACCATGCACAGAGAGCAAGAGGGAGAATCACCTTGTTAGATCTAAACAAGCAGCAAACCAGAAGCCTACATTAGTACAGGTATGTTACAATGAGTTATGTCGCTGTTAAACTGGAGGCAACCACAGCAATTGGTGCGAGTTCAGAAACTGATAGTTAGCACCTATCAACCCCAAGTCAGACAATTGTAAATCTGCTGCTTTAATCTTCAATTCCTGAACTGGTGGCCAAGAGAGCCTGGCTGCTTGGGAGTGTAATACCAAGACTTGGATCAATAAAGCTTAGTGACTGAACACAGAATGAAATTCTTGATTTTGCTGCCACCTAGCTGTTGAAAATTCAAGCTTTACCACAGAACAAGACAGGATATGTTCAAGCAGCACTGCCCTGCAGGTGCAATGTTCTCACTTTGTTTGGCTTTGATCACATGTGAAACTTCAGTGCAACAACACATATCTGTCTTTACGTTTAACCTGCTCATTACACGAATCAGCATCTTGTCACAGTGATAAAAAGAGGGAACTGACGGTGATGAACAAACAATTTAACAAAGCACAAAATGTAAATTTGTTCAACTCTGCCAACTCTTCTCAAGCATTAATTTTCAACATTTCTGCATAATGATACAAACTAGTATGTCATTCAGATACCTCTTCTAGCTCAGATGTTATATGCAAATCTAGCTTTTTCTACTGGTAGGTGAACTGTAATGGTTATTTGATACGCCATCATCATTAACAGCAACCGGAGTGAGGCTTTATGAACAATATGTTGGTCTCAAGAATCTGATTCTGTTCATTTCTCAGTAACATCACTAAGTGAAAGCCATATCAGTGAAAGCCTAAAAAATAAATACTGGTATGCCTGCATATAGGTATAATGTAGTTCACACTGGAAATGCAGCATTAAAGAACAGACAGTGTGGTGCAAAACTGTGCTGTCACTAGTTATAGGCTTAGAAACTCCCCTTTCTTGTGTCATACTTAGTGAGCCCATCGGCTAATTTCTGTGTAAGCAATCTTATATAGTTACATTTATGATAAAGACTCCCCACTGCATTTCTATAAGTTTTGCTGCCAATCGCTCTGCTATTCTGTAAGAGAGATGGTCCAAGACAGGATTACAAACACAGCAGCGCACTATGTTACAGTTCTAACAGCAATGTGCAGCAGAGTAGATCAGAGAACTGACAGGTGATTCCTGCATCACTGGGTGGCTACAAAACTACAGAAAGGCACACCACAGCTCCAGCAGCTGCATCAATGGAAACAGCCAGGCTTCTCTCCCTATTCACACTCGTCATCCCCACACAGTTGTGCAAGTTCATTCTAAAGGGCTGAGCACAAACATGCAAATTCTTTGTGCTATGATCTATACTGTACTCCACAGTATCGCTGTTATGCGGCCAACTGTAGGAGACAAACCAAAGGAACACACAAACTACTGTTAAGTGCCATTTGGCACAAGTTGGCAAGCAACTCCTGAATAAAACAAGAAAAGAAAAGAATAAAATGTGGCTGCCCAACAATAACTCCACATCAAGACAGATTGGGTGATGAATCACTCTGCTTGTATCAAGCACCTGATGCTGAAAACTTCTTCCCAGTTCTGCAGTCTTCCACTATAAGAATTAGAATAAATAGAAAAAATGATTTGTACTTGTGATTCTAATGTGCAGGTTACCAGTCGTGATATTCTCTTGTGGTAGTGTTCATGGGAAAATAACCATTCCAGACTGTTGAATTAATTTGTGCACCTTTTCTTATCCATTCAAATTCTCTGTGTATACCACCATTCTACATAAGACCTTGTACTGCATTCTAGTGGTCTGATGATGAACTACAACAATATGTTCACTATGGTAAGTATGTGTGCTTTTGCTCTTCCAACAAAACTGATCTTGCTTTAGAAACTTAACTTTCATATCTACACATATAAACCTAAAGGTAACAAGGCTCTGCAAATGGAAAGTGCCTTTGAGGGATCTCTGTGGAATTTTACATATAGCGATATCTGTTATTTTATCTCTTAAATAAGGCAGTTATTTTTTCTGTGAACTGCTGTTTTCCTTCTGTGCTGCTGAAGAGGGGCTGGAGTCCAAAAAGGAGGTAAAGTAGGCACGAGGAAGCCGCATGCAATATCGAGAGAAGGGAGGAGGAGGTGGAGAAGGGATAAAGGAGAGAACATGTTAAAATCCCAAAACCCTTAGAATAAACAGAAGACAGGAAAGGGGCTTCTTAGGTAGAGGAACGATTGGCAAGGTATGGGAGGAGGGGGGTCCTTGACAGGAGGCAGGCTGGAGGAGGGGCTATGCTCAAGAGGAAACACATCAACAGGGAACTAAATTTCAGTCCAGTGGCAAGATGATGAGTGTCAGCCAAAAATATATCATTCCATCAAAACAAACCAGTTAAAAACAGCCAAAAAGGAGAAGAGAGTTGCTGAGGTTTATGTTTTGTGAGTATTTGTCTCTCCACAGTTGCTTTATCTGCTGTGTCCTTTGTGAGCGCTTCATTCGTTGCAATCCTCACCTGGCGTAGTCGTCTTTCGTCCAAAGTAGCCCAGGACATGGGAGTAGAGATCTCTTAGTGATGCGTCACCCGTGGCAGCCCGAGCTTGCCGCTGTGGCGACGAGCCTTGAGATGACCCTTGACCTCTGGGCCGGGGTTTGGAGGACAGAGCGTGAACCACGGTCTTATAGACACCACCAAGAAGAGCCCCCTGGTGGTGACGTGAGGCTGTGCTGCCTGGCTCCTGGGAGCGTGAGCGGGAGGCTCGAGATCGCAAGGCAGAACGTCCCAAGCGGCCACGTACTCCTGATGACACACCTGAGGAACACGAACTGCTTGATAATACCTCAGAGGATTGGCCAGACCCCACAAAGGATCCAGGAAGCTGTTTGTCCTTGTCCCCTGCAGTCCCGGCCCTGTTTTCCACACCTCCTGGACCACTATTATCCATGGAAGACCCAGTTGTTAATTTCTCATGTGCCCCTGCTCTATGGCTAATCCCAGCCACAGAGCCAAACTTACCTGCACCCCCCACTCCCAGCTTCCCCCCTGACCCTGCCCCAGCCCCTGGCCTTTCCCCGGCTGAGTGGCTATGTGTGTGGAAGTGACTGAGGCGACGCAGCCTGGCTTTCCAGTGAGCCTCTTTACTCTCAAGTGGGTTGTGGAACTGGACGGACTCAGTTGAGGGCCAGAAGCTGACATGAATACCCCCAGAATGGTGCCTCCTGATGCTACTACGGGACACCTTGGCCTTATCTGAAGTCTGGGGAGTTTGACTTGATTCCGTAGTAGACTGTACTATGTCAGTATCTGGTCTAATTAAACTTGACCTCTCATTTTCTGCTGCTTCTGTATCATCCTGTTTCTCATCTCTTATTTCCAACCTCATGTCACATTTCTCATCCCATCCTGCTGCCCTTCCTGTGTTTCCTCCTCCCTTTTTCTCCCCTGTGTTTCTTTCTAAGCTAGCACTTCCCCTAGCATTGGGTGATGGCCACTGACACTGCAACTCCAGGCACTCATAGATGCTCCGCTGCTTTGCCTCATTCTCCTCTGTTGAATCAACACTGCTATGTCTCACTGATTTACCTTCCTGTCTGTCCTCTTTAGAATTCTCTCTATCCTCTCTTACCACCTGTCTCACCTCTCTTAACTGTCTTATGTTTTCTATTTGTGTTGTAGCTACCCCTTTTTGCACCAGTGCAGGTAAAATAACGCTGTTCTCTAATGTGTGACCACAACTACCTCCCTCTCCAGCCTCCTTCCTTTCATCTCCTTTGTTTGTGAGGTAGTCCCTTATAGAAGAGAATAAGTCATCCTCCTCTGCCCCAGGTCCCATTTCACTCTCGTCTACATCGATTTCCTTCTCAGATGATAAGGTGAAGGCGCAATCCCAGTCACTTACCCAGTCTGAGCTAGAACCTTGGCTTCGAGAGCCAATGTGGAGCCAGGACTGGTCATAAGTATTACCATTATCCTGATGGTCTGAGGTCGAGGAAACAACACCACTTAAGAAGGTAAAAGGGGTGGTAGAAGGGGAGGTGAGGGGGTGTGAGAGTGGCTGAGCTACGTGGCTGTTGGCTGCAAGTAAGGAAGAAGTTGTGGAGTGGTGGTGGGGAATTGGGATCAAAGTGGGATCCCTCTGGGGGTCTTCACCTTTGACCCGCTCAGCGATGAAAGGCTCCATGATGTCAGAGGCACTGCTGCTCCTCGCAAGGGAGGATGGGGCTGGAGTATCCAGATCACAAGCCCCGCCCTGGAATACCTCTGAACAGGAGATGGGAGGGGGCTCATCACTCTGGGAGGAGTGACGCATCCGAGAGGTGCGGGATGTCAGAGTGATTGGCGGGTCCTCAAGGTCTGGTGATTAGGGGAAGATGTAGGAAGAGGTTAGTAGAAGAGTAAATGGGAATGAACACACCTAGACACGCATATGCAGACACACTTCTAAATGAACAGTCTTCAGAAGATAGCTAAATCAATCTGCAAATCCAAATCCAAAAACAAAGTATTCTCAAGTATCATTATTTTAATGCCAAAAATGATCTAATTTCTGGTCCTTAATCAGTCATGGCCATGACTGTGACAAAATGTAAACAGGATTAATATTACACATGCCAGAGTTGTATATCAATCTTTGAACTAAATCTGTTGTCTGTTATCAGGCCTTTGTATAAAACAACCTGGCCTCTAAAAGGCGAAACTAAAAACCTCCACAATGGGAATCATTTGAACAGTAATTGTAAGCACCTTCCTTTTTAGTTCTGAGTCTAAATCATAATTGGTCTGTGTAGATGCTGACACACCAGAACAACCAGCTAACACTGCCTACCAAAAACAAAACACACCTTCAATATTTCTACATTAATAATATTCAAAATTTGAGATATTCAGGCATGAGCTCAGTCTTTATACTGTAGCAACTGGCCTGTGGTTGCATAATGATTTACAACAATCATCTAAGGACTGGTGTTAAGCAGGAAGTGTGATCATTTCCTATTTACTTAACTTTAAGTCTGTTCAAAGACTTTTAACTCCATACAGAGTACTATATATATATATATATATATATATGCACACACACACACACACACACACACAAAGACATGGCCAAACACACACACACACACACAGCATATTTGTTTTATATTATATTGAATTTACAAATGAAAAATCATCATCAATTGCAGGCCAATGCCAGCTGCAGAACAAATGGCATTAAGTATCACATCAGTAAGACATAACAGAAACAAAGGGGGAAATGTTTGCATTTAGCAGAACAGAGTGCAGGTATATGAAGATATAGTGACAGAGGGACATGCAGGCAGATATGAGGTGCAGTTTAACAAGCAGAGAAACAAAGCACGCAGGAGAACAGGTTGGTTAAGTTTCATGCAATCATGTAAGCAACAAAAACAGAGACAGGAGCTGTTTCCATCTAACTGTAACAAATTTCCAATTTGCATCAAAACATTGGGTCAAAGATTCTTTGGCATTTGCATGGTGATATTTAATTCAAAAGCACCAACTAAGGACACAACAATGACTAACTAATACATGGAAGGCACAATGAATGTGACATGTTAGTAGGCTGTGAAAGATATGAGTTAAGAAGAGTACTCTACAATTACTAAATATACTTTACACTTTTAACAGTTGTACAGTAAGACCTACCACTTCATCCAACACGTGATGAACCAGTGTCATTATTCTTTACTTCAAAAAATATCTGATACAGTTCACGATTCTCTCTATGAAAATACTGACAGACAAACAAATCTGTCAGATGATGACTGGAAGTCAAACACAGAGAGACTGACCACGCTTTATTTATCACACCCTTATTTACAAGCACTTAATCAAGAAACTCTTAATTTTTATTTACATGGTATAATGCAACTTTTGCATTCCTCCTGTAACACATAAAGGCTGATGATGCAAAAAGCCAGTGCAACAATATGTTATGAACATCCACTTGTCACATGAAAAATTTCAAGCAATGGTGATCAGAGTATTGCACAGCTTCAGGAGAATGATGCATGTCTGATGTTCAAGCATTTCTCAAAATCACACTGATCCTGGTTACACACAGGGATGGGCTGTATGAGACCTGATGGACTGCATGCAAACTGCTGCATCAGGAATGATAATTAGGCAGCCAGAGGTGAGATGACTGGCATAAAGTTTCACTTCCTGACAGACATGCAGAAGGCTACAGTTTCCAGGCAGACAGGTAGTGCAAAGAGAGTGTACCTGCCAGCTGGTCGGCAAGGGGGGGTAGTAAAGGGTGGTGGTGGTGAAGAAGGACAGGAAGAGGTGGAGCCAGAGCAGGAGCACTCTTAGCACTGCGGATAAAGGCTGAGGACAGCAGAGAGTCCCCCGTAGAGCAGCTACGCAAGGCTGAGGAAGTGGGAAGAGAAGAAAGGAATGGGGGAAGAAAGTGAGACAGAAGAAAGTGAAGAGGAAGAAAAACAACCCAGCACTGATGTGAGGTGAAGGGAAGAAAGAGTGGTCATGGAAAAGTGAAAAGAATGAAAACAGTGAACTTACAAACTAAGATCAGGAAAAAAGTTAAAATAGAACGGGAGACAAAGATGTTAGAAAATTTTGAAAAAGTAAATTGAAAAAATATTGGCAGGAAAAGAATGAAAGAGAAATGGGTGAAAACAGAAAATTATGCAGCAGAGAAAACAGCATACAAAGACAGTCTGGGGGAAAAAGACAAGAAGTTTATGAAAAGAAACAGGTGACAGGACAGTGTAGAAAAGAGGATGTCTCAAGGGTGGATACAGGGAAGGTGACGCAGGAATGAGACAGGGTTAGCTCTAAGGACTGACAGAGTAGAAGTGAGGGGCTGGTGGCAGCTTGGCACTCTGCACAGCTCAGGTCTCTGAAGGTCACGATACACAGCAACAATACATTTTTAATTCTAGCCAGAAACACTGCTAACTTGAATTTACAACACAAGGTTGTTCTGCAAGTTTGACTATGACTCTTTAAATACATTCACAGCTGAATATGCAGCTGGCTAAATAAAACCAAAACAGCTGAGATCCTGTAAGAATGTTGGTTAGCATTAGTAGACTCATTCATTTCTCACAGCAAAGAGAGAAAAATGCAGTGTACAGACATGCACACTATACTTAGCAATGGTCACTATGATTAAGGATTAGTAAATATATTCTCCAGACATTTTAAGACTTCTTAGGGCTGCGGACACCCTGCAACTGAGTTCTTTTATTTAGCTGTTCCTAACAATCCCCTACAGTGTCCACAGGCATTTACCAAGTGTCATCACTGAGAAGTGAAGGAGAATCTCATTTAAATCTGTAACTTAATGGTAACAAACAAAGCATTAGTTGTTTGTTTTTTTTATACAATGACTTCTGAATAATATTACTATTTTAATGTCAGTTTCAGCTTTATCATAAGTCACCTTGCATTAAGCTATAGCAGTTATTTTAGCACACTGTGGTGTTGAGACCATTTCGCTCACACTGGTGGCCGCAGCTTCCTGTCAGCCAAGAGGAAAAGAGCAGAGACATCAACTGAAATCAAAGTGACCTCAGATGAAAATAGGAACCACACACAGTGCACTGAGAAAAGACAGGACTCTAGTTTTCCCCTGTTGAACAACACTCATGTAAATGCCAGCCGGTTTCATTAGGACACACAGAGCACTGTCTGGGAATCTGAGCTTCTGGTCCAATAAATAAGGTCCTCCCTCCCTCCCTCACTCACCCCCACACATGGAAGGCAGACACCTAAACAGAGGAATACTGACCTACAGTCTTCTGTCGGACAATACTCCTGGCTTTCTCGATGCCTGGGGAGCCGGCAGTAGTGGCACTTCGCTGCCTCATGGCTGTAGCCTGCCCTGGTTGGTCTCTGCTCCAGCCTCTAGAGAAGGAACGATCCACTACTTGCCGCTGGCCATCGGAACTAATACCTAGAGTAGAAATGGGGGGAACTTGAGAAGGAATGCTATCAGTGCACTTTCACTTTCTTTCTATGCAGCTATGCGTTAACAATATGTGTTGAGAAAAGGTCAAGACCACGTGTGATGAACATTTTTCTTATTTGTCATATTTTGAAATGTGGTCCATTTTCCAGATATCCCAGTTCTTTTCATAGTAGCTATATTTCATGCTGTGCACTTTCCTAATGTGCATATTTTTAAACAGTCAAACCAACATCTACACTGCATGCACAATTATAAAGAAAGTTGCATTTCTGAGAATTTTATTACTGAACAACTACAGTGCTCTCGGTCAGTCCAAAATGTTAATAAACCTGAAACCTGAATATTTAAGAAAGTAAAAGTGAGGTTTTGGCTTTCTTAGGAGAATGTCTATGTGTGTACAATTATTGGGCAACTATTAGTGTGCAGTTATAAGCCTTCCATTCATGGAGTCTGATCTATTGACAACCAACTTTTTGTGCAGCAGCAAGCACAGCTTTCCAGACACTGTTCAGAGAAGTGTACTGTTTTCCTTCAACATAAACCTCCTGTTTAAGAAGAGCCCACAAGTTCTCAATAGAGTTTAGGTCAGGTGGGGAAGGGAGCCATGTTATTATTCTTTCATGTTTAAGGCCTTTACTGGCTAGCCATGCAGTGGAGTACTTCAATGCATGCGATGGAGCATTGTCCTGCATAAAAATCATGGTCTTCTTGAAAGGTGCAGACTTTTTCCTGTACCACTGCTTAAACAAAGTGTCTGCTAAAAACTGGCAGTAGGTTTGGGAGTTGATTTTGAGTCCATCTTCAACCTGAAAAGGTCCAACTAGCTCATCTTTAATAATACCAGCCCATACCAGAACCCTGCCTCCACCTCGCTGGCGTCTGAGTCGAAGTGCAGCTCTGTGCCCGTTACTGAACCAACCATAGGCCCATTCATCTGGTCCGTCAAGAGTCACTCTCATGTCATCAGTCCATAAAACCTTTGAAAAATCTGTCTTCAGATATTTCTTGGCCCAGTCTTGATGTTTTATGTGTCTGTTTTGTGTTCATTGGTGGTTGGGTTTCAGCCTTCCTTACCTTGGACATGTCTCTGAGCACTGAGCACCTTGTAGTTCTGGGCACTCCAGGTAGGTTGCAGTTCTGGAATATGACAGCACTGGAGTATATTGGGTTCCTGGTAGCTTCGTGTTTGATTCTTCTCAAATCTTTGGCAGTTAATTTACGGCTTTTTTTCTCATCACGTTTCTTGTGACCCTGTTGACTATTTGCCACAAAGTGTTTGATGGTTCTGTGATCACACCCCAATATCTTAGCAATTTCAAGAGTGCTGCATCCCTCTGAAAGACCTTTTACAATTTTTGACTTTTCACAGTCAAGTCTCTTTTTTGGCCCATTTTGCCTGAGGAAAAGAAACCACCTAATAATTATGCGGACATTGATATAGGGTGTTAATCTCTTTAAGTCACACCCTCCCTCATTACACAAATACACATCACCTGATATGCTTAAATCCAATAAGCATTCAATTTATACAGCTTGGAGTTGGAAAATATGCATAAAAATGATGATATGGTCAAAATACTCACTTGCCTAATAATTGTGCACACTGTATTTTTCTAGAACAGAGAAGTGGTGTGCGAAGTTGCTGACAGTTTGGAGTGTCTGCACTGTACGTTTCCATTTTGGTACATCAGATATTAAACTAAGGATTATGATATTGTGTAAACAGATTGCATTTGTCTGAAAGAAGTGCCATGTTTGTGTTTTAAAGGTCTGTGAGGGTCTCTGCCTGACCAACCTTTTCCTTTGTGTTTCTTCAGTTTTTGTTCACTGAGTTTGTCCAGAGGTAGCTCATTCAAATCAACACTGTACAGATTCCTCGCCAGCACCTAAACCACAAAGACATAAACACTGTGTTAACTCTTTTATGTTATTGTACTGGTTACAATTTGGACCAGGAAGATGAAATATGTAGATAAAGAATGGAAATATACATTTATGAGGTCTCCAAATGTAACCCAGTCACATGAGCACCAGGGCATGTGAGAAATAATATCAAAGTGAATAAGCACAAAAACATAAACTCATTCCTTCATTAGAGTTCTCGTCTTCTCTCATGAACCTTCTGACAATGTTGTAGTCAGTAACAGAACAGAACAACTCAGGTGACCACAAAAACAATTTTAATGTCTAAGTCAGCACTTTCTCCTAAGGATGCCTCCCATTAAAATGTTTCAAATCCATAAACAAATCAAATTTTCTGTTATCAAACTTATGGTCAAAATACTCAAATTTTATTTGTATAGTGCCAAATCACAACAAAAGTCATCTCAGGACACTTTACAAAGTAAGGTCTATGTGCTGAAATCAGAAATGAAATCATTACAAATTCATATCAGTACATACTGCCTGATATAGTGAATGGGGGTATGAAAAACGTGATAACCTTCAGTACCTTGGTGAGGGTCTCCATGGTGAGAGACCACTCTGTGACCAGTTCTTCCCAGTAAGTGAGAGAGGAGAGGACGGAGAGGAGGTCGTCCCACAGTTCTCTGCTGATGTACACATTTAGGTTCCCCTTAATCCAGGCTACTATCAGTGTCTGTGCAGTGACATTGACATGATGGAAAGTCATATTAGAAAAGACTGTGGTCCATCTCTCTGCTCATGATCAGAAACACGATTATGTTTTTATTAGCATTCCAAATAGAGATGAAGGCAACTGCAGAACCCAAGACCAAAATCATATTCAAATCAACTGTTCTTTTATTAGATGAGTACAGCACTGCCACATGCGCCTCATATATACACCATGGACCTGTACACTTCAAGGGTCAAGAGGAGAGAGAAGATTTCTGCAGACCCCTCACACCCTTAGACACAATCTGAACTCCCCTCTGGACGCCGCTACAGGTCACTGTACGCCAAAACAACCAAACATAAGGACAGTTTCTTCCCCTGGGCCATCATGACTCATGACTGTATAACAGAAGGACAACCCTCAGTGCAATACCTTATAAATACTTATAAATACTTACGAATAGTATAGATTTATATGTACTTTATTTTTATTTTCTTAATGCACGTTCCTTTTTCTTGTTTGCATATGCTTTTCCATTTTTTGACTTATCTTGTTTACTTGTTACCTTATGATAGAATATTGTACATGCCTGTTTATTCATTCTTTTTTAACCGCTGAGAAAACTGTGACAATTTAGCATGTTTGGTACATATAAAAACTATTTAGCCTGTGTAATAAGGTCATAATACCTGAAACATAGGTCCAGCCAGTCTGCCTGACAGTGTGTTGTTCTTCTTGCCCTGAGGCATGATGGATGGAGGTCTTTTCATCACCGACTCAGTCACCCTCAGGAGAACCAATAAGATCTGCTCCCTGCAAACAAACATGGGCGCACAAGTTAAAGCTAAAATACTGCTCTTCTTCACTGACCACTAGAAGCAAGCAGACGTGATGAAACCTTTGAGCTTCATTTAAATAATGACAAGACTCTTCAGTAATCACTCAATTTAGTGTGATTTTACTTGTGTTTGTGCAGCTTCTTGTTTACCATGTCTTCTGGTCCATGGTCTCATGCATGACAAGGCTGCGGTAGATGTTCAGGACTCGCTTGCACATGTCGACATGCTCCTCTAAAAGGATCTTGATGTCATTGGCTGGTTCCAACAAGAAAACGTTAGAAGAGTGGGTAATAAATACCTGAAAAGGAAACAGGCTTTTAGGAAATTAAGCTGATTAAAAACCACATCAAGGAGACGTCCACAAGGTAAAGAAATAACAGCAACAGTTGGCACAACTATGAGACTTTTGTGCACATAATAGATTTAACAGATTTAACTGAAATATGAGCCACATGTGTACAAGAATAACAACACAATTTGTGTGACAGTCAAATTGCTCTATTTCCTCAAAAACTGCTCAGTTACTATATGCCCCTTTCAGTTTGGCATGATCAGAAGCTTCTCCATAAATGTCCAACAAATTTGAATCGTCCTTATCTCTCCACTACCCCACGACCCTGTTGCTGCTCTAATCAATGTTTACTTTTACTGGTCTGCTAAAGAGTCGGTGACACTAATGACACTGTAAGAATGAAGCTATTGAATATTTTTTCACAATAAAAATTCCCCAAAAGGTTTTAGTATAACCAACAGAAGGCCCCTGATGCCTGAACTGAATTTGAATGTACTACACTATATAAGAGAGAAGTTTTTAAATATTTTTGCAGTAGTACAACCAATGTACATCTTCTCTTTATCTGCTGTTATATACCTGTAGTGTAGTCTGAGAGAAAAAAAAAAATTTATTTATATATATATTTATAACAGAAATACTGGGTTACAAACTGAAGGCATGAAGTCTAAAAGAAGTGGTCATGTGGAGTCAAATCTGTTCACATGGCCTACCATTTATTTGAATATTTCAATGGAACACATTACAGGTAATTTGGGTAGTTCCTCACCTCATCTTCTTTATCTCCAAGCTGAGAGCCTGAATCCAGACTGCTGGACATGGCTACAGGATAAGGGCCCTCCTCTGGCTCCTTCATAAACACTGGCTTGTCCTCTATGGAGATCCACTCCTGATAAACACGGACTACTTTTCGCATTGCTGCTGCCTCACACATGGGAAGGAGAAAGGCCTGTTTTGGTAGAGACAGACAAGAGATCATATTTAACAATACATAATGATTATTATTTGAGGTTAAGGACCAAGTGATGTATACATGGATGTAGTGTATGAAAAACAGAAATTACAGTTGGACAAAGGATAATGTATATCCTAGGTCCACTCCAAATGCAGACATGACATTGCATTAGGTATTTCATACTGTCAGCTACTATACATAAATGTCCCCACGCCCTGATAAGTTATTAATTAAGTGTTAAGTTATTAAGTGATAAGTTATTTCTCCTTTACCTGTCGAAAGATCTCTGTGATGAAGTTGACATTGGTTCTGGAGCAGGTCAGTACTCTTCTCACCACCTCCATGTCTGTCAGCTGTTCTTCATCCATGGAACAGAGTGAGGAAGAGCTGGGTTCCCTCTCCGTCAGTGTAGACGTGTTAGAATGGCTCTGCTCAGGCTCACTCCCAGCACCTGGACCCCCTGACAGCCCCATAATGCTTCCTTCTGGTCCACACGAGCTCCCGCTCCCTTCCAAGTGGCCATCAGACCGCATCCCGCCTCCGCCGCTGTCATCTGAGCTGCCTGCAGATCGAGCTGCCAGTCCGGCTGCTGCTCGCTGGAGATCAACAGGTGGGTTGTACAGTGAAATGAGAAAGTCCACAGATCAGCCATAACATTATGACCACTGGCAGGGGGAGGGGAAAACAA
>NW_018128150.1:1419518-1421928 GCF_001952655.1 Monopterus albus | reverse complement strand
AAGTTGATGTGTTGGAAGCAGGAAAAATGGGCAAGTGTAAGGATCTGAGTGACTTTGACAAGGGCCAGACTGTGATGGTGAGATGACTGGGTCAGAGCATCTCCCAGTCTGCAGGTCTTGGTGGGTGTTCTTGGTCTGCAGTGGTTAGTACCTACCAACAGTGTCTAAGGAAGGACAAATGGTGAACTGGAGACAGGGTCATGGACGATCATGGCTCACTGATGATGAGGTTGACCTACTGTAGATTCAACTTTTAACTTCCATTTGTACTTTTCAAAAGATTAAAATTGATTTGAACCTTTGTTAAAATGGTTTAAAATTAGAAATACTGTACATTGGTCTCTATGAAGAGAAAGAGTCAGGGGCTGTAGTGGTGATATCACACCTAGAGAGGTGAGGCTGTTGAATTTGTCTACAAAAAATTCTCTCTAACTCGTCCTCACAACCACAGTTTTCACTCCTTTTACACAAGTTTGTCACTGAATTGTAGACGCATCTGTGCTCTTCCTGACAGTAGAACTGTGGAAGCAAATAGATTCACAGAAGATGCACAGTGAGCTGCAGAGTGACATGAGTGCCAACCAACTGCCATATTGACTCCTAGTATTAGGCAGGTGGTCATAATGTTATGGCTGATCGGTGTACTGTAATTGAAATCAGAGGAATAAAAAGAAAATAATTTCTGTTTATAAACGTGATGCAAAAAAGATAGTATTATGGCACATTTTTATAGTATTTAATGATCCTTCTGTAGATTTCTCACCAACCTCTTACATTTGCTATTCTTAATGTTCAGGTTACCTTAGTTAGAAAATACCTCTGAATATTGGGAAATAATATTTTACTCCTTGTATCTTGCACTTGTGTAATTGGAATGAATTAAAAAAAAAAAAAAAAGAGAGAAAAGATCTGATCCATTCACCTGACTGCACAGTAACAAAATACCGGGCAAGTGTTTCTTACCTGTATGTTCTTGGGGACGTTCTCTCCCTCAGTTCCTGGGATGTGTGTCTGTGTGTTGGGTCGTGGCTCCAACCAGAAAGAAACCAGCCAGCGGATAAAGATGACTTGAGCCTGAAGGAAGCTCTCCTTGGTGCAGTACAGTGTTTCTCCGCCATCCTGCTCCCTGCGCACCACACTGTAGTACGGCTTAGGACGCATCGGAGGCACGTCTGCAGGGAAAGCAGAAAATCTTTCTTTATTCATGTGATGCATACAACATTATTGTTCAGTCCAAGTGTTCCAAAGGGATTCCAGATCAACAGCATCTAGTAGCTCTTAATGACTGTACTGACCCAGTATTGGGTTGTAGAGGCTGGTTTCCATGGCGAAGCTGGGAAATATATGAGGAAGGTAAAATTTCCTGAAGTGCCCAAAAAGGAAGCTGAAGCTACGTTCATGGTTCTCCTTACAACGCCATTCAAGAGACTTGGCCTGGGGGATGCGCACACACAAAGACAAACAAGCTTGTGTTATAAAGAGAGCATCACACACACAAAATGAGCAAGTGGAGAAGGGCACCACTGTTTTAGGGCAGAATGGGAGCATGCATATCTGTGTGACTGCAAGAGAAGGGAATATGAGAACAAAAGTCAATTTGTGTCAGTGAGGATTTGCATTTGAGGAAATTAGTGATACCAGTTAGGGATTAGATGAATACCAAGTTTGTATATAGTAATGTCAGACAGTTAGTACCTGGGTACCACCCCATATGCTTATTAGCACTGCTGACATTAAGAACATTTTCAGCAGTGTAATTATGAAGTGTTAACTGTGTTAGTAAAAATTAATCCTAATACCTGGTTTACCATGTATTTCAGTAGTGCTTCTAGGAAGTAGGCAGTGAGGTCTTCCTGGTTCTTGTCACCTGACTGTGGAGGGACCAGTGGCGTGATCTCTTCTGGGGTCACCTGAGCTACAAAATGGGAGGCAGGGAGAATAAATGTTTATAATACAAGGTGTAATGTGTTCTGCCTTGTCCAATCTCTGTATTACTTGTATGGAAAAATATCTATCACTTCAAATCACATCCAAGATATCGTGTCAAAAGTTCGTAATAATCAGTGGCTATTAATGATGTTCTTCTTCTTCTACTTTGATTTGATTTGATTTATTCTTTCAAGCATGTAAAGACAGTTGATATGTCAACACACATAATTTTACACATATCCAACAAATGCTAATCCAATATCCATGTGCTTATACCTAGTACATGCTTGAATGGAGTAGGAAGAAGTCAGACTTATCCAGTCCTACCCCCTAACATCATCTTACCATCATTGGTTTGCAAGCAGTATTTCTTTCACTTCTACCACACAAGCATTATACTAAAAAAAATATAACAGAGTGTTAACATTCTTACATAATTACATTCTTAAATAATTATCTTCTACACCACACAAGTAATATA
>NW_018128150.1:1386965-1417939 GCF_001952655.1 Monopterus albus | reverse complement strand
GAATCATCTGTTTCCACCTAACTCTATCCTCAGCATCCTCTACTCTCACCCCAGTTAACTTCATGTCCTCTTTTAGCACATCCATATATCTCCTCTTTGGCCTTCCTCTTGACCTCTTGGCTGGCAGCTCCATCTCCAACATCCTTCTACCAATATAACCACTATCCCTCCTCTGCACATGATGTTGATGTCCATTAATTAGGTCACCTCCACTATATGTGTGTGTGTGGTTTTGTTCTACTAACTCTCTGTTAAACTCAGCAGTGGGTTGATCAGAGCCTCCAGGGTGCGTGGGGTCCCATGGCAGAGTGGAGCTGGGAAGCCGGGAATCAAACAGGCAAACATGCAGAGCTGCTCACGCTCTGCATTACTCTGCAATGCCTGCATCCACAGGAGGAACAGGCGTACACCTTCACGACGAATCTACAGTGTAAATGAGTCGGAGAAGAGAGAAGCATTATGAAACTAGAATTACTGCCTCGCAGTTGTATGTCCCTGCCAACCAGTCAAGGTGCAGTTGACATGCATGTCTGTGTGTATGTATAATGTATGTAGTGAAGACAAAAGAATTTTAATAAAAGATATTAAGTGTATTTTTGGCAAAATGGAAATCACTATGAAGACGTATAATTCTAGTGAAAAATTTCCAATAAAAAAAAACATCAAATCAAATTTATTTATATAGCACTTTAAAAACTATCCAGTTGACCAAAGTACTTTACTTAGCAGAATAAAATCACAATAAATTACTAAAATAGAATAAATAAGATCAGTGCAAAAAATAAAACGGCACAATAACACAGACACACAGATGACATACATTAAATAAATTAAAATTAAGTTAAAAAGACTGCATCAGGCCCTACTGTGTATTAAAAGCCAAGGCAAATAAATATGTTTTAAGCAATGATTTAAAAGTAATGAGGTCAGTAACTGATCTAACATTAAAAGGTTAACTATTCCACAATTTAGGGGCTACAACAGTAAAAGCACGATCACCCCAGCATTTATATCTGGCCCTAGGAACCTCTAAAAGAAACTGGCTTGAAGATCTGAGGGACCTTGTAGGTTTGTGCCAATGCACTAATTCGGTGAAGTAAGATGGTGCCAAACCTTTAAGAGCCTTAAAAACGAAAATCAACAGCTTAAAATCGATTCTAAAACGGACTGCAAGCCAGTGGAGAGAAGCCGGTACCGGGGTTATATGCTAGAATTTCCTAGTGCTTGTCAAAAGATGAGCAGCAGCATTTGGAGACAAGTGAGGGAGGACTGATTAACACCTAGGTATAGAGCATTGCAATAATCAAGTCTAGAAGTGATAAAAGCATGGATTGCAATCTCAAAATCATTAAAAGAAACGAACGACTTGACGACTTGACCTTGCTTAACAGCCTCAGGTGAAGGAAGCTAGATTTCACAAGTGAGTTGATTTGCTTGTCAAACATGCTGTTTTCACTTTTTTACTTTTTTAAGAGAAGAGTACAGAGGACTGATTAGGAACTTTGTCACATCGACCTTGAGTCCATGTGGATGTTTGTGCCAAATTTGAAGAAATTTTCCAAAGAGGTTACTGGGATGGATGGAGGCATGGAGAACACCACAAAAACTAAATGCACCTAGCCATGGCTGTCGCCAGCACAAGAACATTAAAAAAAAGATCATTCAAATTAGTGCACATTACTTGCAGCATTTAGCTTTTGTCAAGATTAAGACTAAATTAAGAAGAAAAGGCTGTACACATCTTCTTAAGGGACAGCTATGCTTTGCGCCTACCCTCGTGCATACATGGACACGGATGAGGTACGCGCACGTATTCTTATTAATACTTCAAACTGGGGGTCTGCCTTCTGTCCGCGTATGCCAACGGTTTCCAGGCACTGCGGTACATGCGCACTTGGGCTTTTGCTGTGTGGATCACCCACGCAGACATAAAATTTTGGCCTGCCCGTGGCTGTCCGCACAGAGTCCACGGGACCCTCATGTACCTGGGAAGGTGATAAAAATGACAGCACTTGACCTTAGTGGATGTGCAGACATTTAAAGCATGAGGATAGCCTCTTAGGTGGCAGGAGGATAAGGAGGCTAAGGCTAACAAGTAACATGGTGTGAGAACAGTACCTTCAAAGAGTTCCCAGTGTGTAACAGCTTCTTGAGGATCAGCCCTGTGGCAGAAAAAACATGTCAGCCTGGTCATTTAAAACTGTGGTGCACAGTCAGGATTATAAGTTAGCCAGCTCTGCTCACATTAGTAGCTGATTTTACATTAATATATTATTTGTGACAACTTGTGCAACTTGTCAATAAATTGTCAAGTTGCAGTAAGGACATATTAATGGAAACAGAAATGCAGTCATGGCCCGGGAGAAGAAACTGCCTTCTCTGCAGTCCTGACTGTTTGCTGGAGTCCGTTCCTGTCCTGTTTGGTTGCTGAGTCAAACCAGACAGTGATGGATGAGCAGAGAACAGACTTGATGTTTCCTCTGTAGAACTGTATCAGCAGCTCCTGGGGCAGGTTGAACTTCCTGAGCTGGTGCAGGAAATTCATCCTCTGCTGTGCCTTCTTGGTGATGGTCCTGATGTTGGACGTCCACTTCAGGTCCTGGGAGATAGTGGAGCCCAGGAACTTGCAGGACTTTACTGCTGATACAGTGCTGCTGACTATGGTGGAGGGGTTCTTCCTAAAGTCCACTGTCATCTCCACTATTCTGAGCATGTCCAGTTCCAGGACCACACCACAGGACCAGCTGCTCAAACTTCTGTCACCATCTCAAATGAGACCCATAACCATTGTGTCATCTGCAAACTTTAGGAGTTTAACAGAGGGGTCCTCTGAGGTGCAATTGTTTTTGTGGAGGGAAAATAGCACCAGGGAGAGCACACATCCCTGGGGGGCGCCTGTGCTGATAGTCTGGGTGCTGGATGTGGTTTTCCCCAGCCTCACCTGCTGCTTCCCATCTGTCAGAAAGCTGGTGATCCACTGACAGGTGGGGGTAGGCACAGTGAGCTGGGTCAGTTCAGAGTGGAGGATGCTCAGGATGATGGTGTTGAACACCAAGCTGAAGTCCACAAAGAGGACCTGTGCATTGGTCCCTGGGGAGTCGAGGTATTTCAGGATGTAATGCAGTGCCATGTTGACTGCATTATCCACTGATAATGGGTCCAGGAGGGGGTCTACAATGTCCATGAGAATCTGTCCACACTGGCAAAAACAGGTTAAACCTGATTCACCACATAACGTTTGTGGGACAATCTGACCTTCTGCACACATGTCATCAACAGTTTCAAGAAAGGGGGCTGAGTGTTGTTTTGTGTGAGTTACCGATGCTATGGAACTGCCATCGGCTCTGGATTCTCTCTGGCAGGAGCTGGAGGATTTTCTGAAGGAAAAAAGATTCAAAGATTAAGTTTTCACTGGTTGGTTGTTCACTGGATTCACATAACTTAAAGATAAAAAACCTATACAAATAAATTTGAGACTTAAGTAATTAATAATTCTGTAAAGTCAGTTGTCCAGTCTTCATTTCAACATGACAGAAAATCTATATCAAGCACATTCTTTCATCCAAACACACACTGGTTTTGTCCAGGCCTGTTCTGAATTTTAAAAGGAGTGCTTGGAGTGCAGGGGTCAAATGGCGGTCAAATGGCACAAACATACTGGCTAGTCATTTTAAGTGCCATCACTCAGTTGTGGGTGTTGCTAAATGCCAGTGCTCTTAGTCCGAGTCCAGCATTCAGTTAAAGGGTGCATAATAGAACAAGTAAGACTTCCATCCTGTATGATGTGCAGCAAATATCACACATGATCAGTGAGATGGAGAAGTTTAAGGCGCATTCTAATCTCAAAGGAAAAACTAATATGACACAGCTGTTGTTTATAGTACAGAGCAGAGTAACACTACTGCAGCCCACTACCATTACACACATTATCTAACAGACTTCTGTTTTATGTACATGTATTCATTCATTACCTCAAAGATGAAGAGGATGGAATCCAACTCCTCCCTCTGGGACTTGTGACCTAAAACATTGAGACTACTTTGAAGAAAGCACAACAACCTAGCTCCATTTATTGCATTATGTTATACCAACATTATACCAAAGTTTTGTTCTTGACTCAGATCATCAGTAAAACTCACCTTTTTGCTTGAGGCTGACCTCAATGGTGACAAAGTTCTCAAAAAAGACATAGTAGATGTGGGAGTAGTTCAGATCAAAGAACTGCTTCAGCTCTGAGGGCTCAGCATTTTCTGGAAAATGAGAGTAGAAACAAAGCCGAGCATGAATCAACACACACAGACTCGGGAGAGGACACCAAGGTCAACTCAACAATGCCCACAACCTTGACTTAGTCTCTTCTGGACACTTCAATTTCCTCAGTCTGTCTCCATTTTAATGCCTTAAATCATATAAATATGGTCATCTCAATCTCCAACACTGCCTCCACTATATATACAGAACAACAAATGTGCTTCTCAGCTTGGACCCCATGGTTCTCCCTTCATTCCCAGACTTGTCAGAAAAACTGAAAAATGAAATAAAATACATAAACTAAAATGGAGAAAGGGACACAATGAATATCTATGTAATGGGTTTGTGAAATGGACAATTAAACAAATAACAGGCTGCTCTATATCCATTATATAGTGTAAGGCTAAGAAGTTTAAAAAGGGCACTCTGACAGCCAAATAGTTACCGCATGGTGCACAATGTACACATGCACAGTGCATGTACGACATCAGTGCTTTGAATCCAGCCGCTAACATTTGTCACTGGTCTCCCTCTCTCCATCTTTGTCTCCCTGGTTTCCTGTCTGCCTCTCCATGACCCACTGACTAATAAATGCAAAAATGTGCCTGAATAATAACTTATAAAAATAACATTTCAATACTGTACATCCATAAGAATTAGAGAAGGCCCTGTTATAGCCACATATTTCAGACTTTTCATCACAGGAAGTACATTTAAGTAATGTGACGTCAGCCCAACATCTGAGTTCTCTAAATAAAGGCATGGTGTCAAGCCACAGAAAAGACTTGCAGCCCAGTGTGGGCCCCAGATAATCAGTCTTCTTATGGCTGGGAAGTTTACCTTCATGTGTTCTGGACTGACTCTCTGTCTGAACACCACTGACACATTGACACACACAATGAGATAAAACACACCCATACTGACAATACAACCATCAATATAGTTCAGGGTCAACACTGGAAAAAAACATACACATGCATGTAGGACATTAGTTTATGCACGGATACCCACAAGCATGTGCACAGCTACACACACTCTCAGAAGAGTGTCTCATGATATTCTCTGGGTTTGTTTATATGTCTGAAACACACACACATACACTGAGGCCATCTATGTCATAGTGGTTGCCCTTGTAAGGTCTTTGTGGTCCAGCTGACTTCTTTTCCATCTTTTCCTCTGGAGACTGACATTTTTAACAGTTCTCACCAAATGACTGCCATCTGCTAGAACTTTTTGCAAAACCAACAGGAAATTAGGGATGGGCGTGTCGATACTTTGATACCCGCTGGTCGATATGTTGGAGTCGATACTTTAAAGTGTTGCGATACCACTGTGCTAATACAAAATGTGCCATTTGTTTTCACTTCTGAGAGTTTTAGGCATTAAATTTATGTGTGAAAACCAGCCCGAGCATATTTTAGATGGTCTTCCATGACACATGATTATGGCAGCCAACCAGATGTCAGAGCCTCAGTTAAGCACTGCCTCCGGTAGTCTTCTAAACAACCCACTTTACTCAGGACAAGCTGTATGAGGCTTCCATAATCTTCTGGCTTCTGGTTTTAACCAGAATAAAGCAGTGCTCTGAATTAAACAATCATTCCAAAACAAGGAATTATCACAGTTCAAACATACTGGAAAGGAACTTCTGACCTTGTAATGTTATATAGGGCCAGAAAAAAGTTAGCTGGTTGGGTTTTTGGTCTGGCATCAGAAGGCCAAACAGAGCTTGGGAGCAGCATAACCCAATCACATCAGAGGTATTACAGCACTGTAACAGCCTCTTGTTGAAACATTCCTTTACATCAGGTATTAACTATTTTATTACAAAACATTTAAAAATTAGCCAGCACTCTAGTACTCAATCCCTATTTCCTACAATGGCAATGGTGAACATTTTTCAGAGGAAGGTCATATTTTGGGTCAGTTACAATCTGTTTTCATAAGGGTAAGCAGCATCAGCAACACAGACAAGTGTATTCTTTAGCCTGCTTGCTCTCTAAAGTGGCATTGCTCCAGTTATTGTTTCTTATCAGTGCTGCAATTATTACTGCCAATATGCATTTTTTTCCTCAAGTGGTGGTCTGGCTCCATGATTGTTAAAACTGTATGGTTAGCTATTGTTCAGCTGTTTGAGCTTTCTTTCTCAAACAATGCTACTGCAGATTTGTCTGTGTGTGCATGTCTCTGTGATCATTATCAAGCTCTTGTGTTCCCCATAAAGCAAAGCAAGAGAGCACACGCCTTCCTCGCTGCCTCTAGTATACACACAAAGAGAACTCAGTAACAGGAAGTTGAGCTACTGTACTGGACATAGAGAGGAAATAGTACGGGTTGTTTTCCTGTCCATTCAGTGTGTGCGGGTGTGAGTGCCTGTAGGTGAGTATATGTGTAAGAGCAAGTATGTATCGGTGAAAAATATACACACTAGCTCAGGCACTCACACATCTATTACTTATTCATACCCTGTCATCCTTGTCTATTCTCCCACACACTCAAAACATTGTAATCAGTGCTATGTTGTAACACATCTTTAAAAGCATTTCTCACACCCCAGGTCTTTGTCCAGCACTCAGGAACATCTCTGAAGAAATCACAACAGCCTAAGCCAACAGCGTCACTGCCTCAGTTTTATGCTGTACATATGTTCTTACACGATAGTAAAATATATCCAATTCTCCTCTTTGCAGAAATCTCAAGTCAAACTCCATTCATAAATCTGACAATGTGCCACTTACAGTATAAAGAACATGTTTAAATCATCTTCTAATTTGGCAGATTTACCTTCAAACTTATTTCACCTTTAGTCTATATACTAAAGGTTCACTGTTACCCTTTTTGCCATTCTGAGGGAAAAAGGACAAACTTTAAAGATTAACAAGAGGTGATTAAAATTTGACAGAATGTTTTAGAGTAGTGCGATGCCAAATTCACGGGTGGATGGAAAAAATAATCTGTCAAGGTCTTATAATTTCTTAAAATTAAGGTGGTGTGTCTCTTTACATGTAAAGCAATTTTAAACTTTGCGATTTTCGAGATGAGTTTGGTGTGGCATTCCCTGTATACACTGACTGGCATGTAGAAGCTAATATGTTCGCTACTTAATAATGATTTAACTTACCTATGACGATTCTAAGATGTTTGAGCCTCGTCAACACGTCTTTCTTTGGGTCCAACACTTTCTGTGTTGATTTTTTAACGTCGCCATGAGGCTTTTTGGAAAACATTCCTGGGGCAGGAGACACACGAATGCGATGGTAGACAGCAAGGAGGAGCTAGCCGTGTAGCCACCTTAAGAGCCTAATCTTCAAACTATAACGAAAAGCCGTTGGTCCTGGATCATCTATTAATGCAGCGCTACGAATTAACAGCACGGGCTATATCAACGGGTAAACTCTGTAATAGAGGACGCATTCTGTTTAAAGTAAGACAAATATATAAAACGTAGCAGGGTAATGCATCCATCCATTGCACCTCCCTTCCACAGTAGTTCGCAGCCTGAAGGCTAAACTAGCTGATGAGCTAACTCCGCTGTTCACTTAGAAAACATCATGGCGGAAGGGGGGGAACACAAAATAATTGATACCAGAAAAATTCAACACCATCATAGTTCGACATTAAAGAAGCCACGGTTATATAGTTTAAATTAAATGTGCAAAGATCTAGTATATCCCACTACAATATACCTCTACCACAAACGGGGTTTCAAATTTACTAGTGTTAGTTTTAGACGTTTTTAAAGTTTTGCACATGCTTTACCCCTCAATCCCCAGTGTTGATTTCTGGGTAATGTAGTTTACAGCCGGCTGTTAGCCCTTTACTGATGTGAATATTAGTGATACAAAAAACTACAGTTCCCTACTCATATATGAACGTTCTACGGAGATTTGTTTTTAGCTTAGCTGGGGCATGCGAGTAGAAAAGTAAACTTCGAAAAAATAAGTTTAAGTTTTTTTGCTTTTTTAAAATCTGCTTTTCTTTACACTGCTTCCCCATCTTGTGAGTTACAAAGCGTCTTTGTGAGTAGTTTTATACGAAGTCGTGCTAATAATGCTTGCTACGACACTATGATGGCTTGCTATTATGCTAAAGTAGTGCTAATTTCATGTGGTTTGATGTGCATTTGTTTTGCAGTTAAAAGATTGAAAGGGCAAATAGCTGGGCAGCTCAGACATTTATAATAGTTTTGTATAACTAATCTTTAGTACTAACATAAAGATTTTTATCATCAGGGGTTCATTGTTTTTATGGTGCATTAACGTACCCATTTTTCTCACATTTCAAGAATTTCCTAAATGTATTCACCATGAAAATATAGATAAATTAATTATGAATTGAATTTAGATAGCTACCCCACATCACTACCTGCATGTGTTAAACACAAATGGGGACATATATATACATACATAGTCAAACGGAAGAAAAAACAGAAATATAGAAAATTTTCTGAGTCACATTGGCTGGTGAAAAGATGTTGGAATGATGGTTGTACATGTTTTTACACTACAGTCAACACTGCTTTCAGCAATTAAAATACCTTATCAACTGAAAAAAGTGGTGTGCTTACTAACAAGTCTTTCTTGTCATGCCCATTTGACAAAATTGCATCTGTGGAACAATAGTTGCCCGGAAAACAAACTTCCTTTCATGCTCAGACAATTTTTGATCATGCTCATAATACCAACTTTAAAGTGACTGTTATGCAGAGTCACTTCTGAACAATACACAATCATGCTGTTATAATTACACACCAAGCTGATGAGAAAAGATCAACAATGAGAAGTTTAGAAATTATGGACTCAAGCAGAACTACTTATGCTTCCCAGTAGATGTATGGGTATGCTTTGAAATCTTCTAAGTTTTTATTTTCTATATGTCTACAACTAAACAAATCAAGTAATATGGAATAAGGTAATATGTTCAATGTCTAGAGCTGTATCTGTAGTAAATAAAACTTAAGAAGAGCCTGATGTTGTCATTTTACTTAACACTAGTGAGAAGTTGACTTGCTGCCATGCCACAGCACCATGACCGGGAGAAGAAGGACAGCACAGCAGAGGAGATGGAGGTGGAAGAGCAAGAGCAGGAGCAGGAACAAGAGGCATCCAGCTCAGAAGAGGAGGATTTAGACACCTCCTCTATCTCCGAAGATGGAGACAGCTCAGGTGAGAAACTGTAGAAAAGGAGCACGACATTCCTTCTGAAAT
This sequence comes from Monopterus albus, assembly GCF_001952655.1. Lineage (NCBI taxonomy): Eukaryota > Metazoa > Chordata > Actinopteri > Synbranchiformes > Synbranchidae > Monopterus > Monopterus albus. Next base: position 1,408,481 of record NW_018128150.1, on the reverse strand, counting down.
TATAGTGATGGATGACTTAAAAAAGAATTATGAATACATGATTAAAAAGCTTTGCTGTCAGAGGGTTGACTGGAATTGCAATAGGTTCAGTAATTTGTGCACCGTCTACCCTTGTGACACTGTGATGTCTGGTTGTAAGCAGATATTTTGTATCTTGTATGTATCTTTGTATGTCATCTGTATCTGTACACAGTATGTGTAAATGGAAACTATATATGTGCCAGAAATATTGTGTGTGTGTGTTTGTGTATGTACACATACCTATGCCATGTTTTGCTTCCAGATCAGCTCCTCCTGAGCTGTTTCCTTCATCCATCACAACACCATTTCATAATATCTAACCTAGATATCTGTGTGTGTGTGTGTGTGTGTGTGTGGGGGGCCTTCTGCTGTTTCAGAAATGGATGAGGAGGACTGTGAGCGGAGGAGGATGGAGTGTGTGGATGAAATGTCCAACCTGGAAAAACAATTTGCTGATCTCAAAGACCAGTAAGACTGACAGTGATTTTTTTTTTTCATGAAAAAGTCATAAATAACAGGGAGTTATATCCATAGTTATACCTGTGTTTGTGTGCAGGCTGTATCGTGAGCGTCTCAGTCAGGTGAACAGCAAGATGGTAGAGGTGGAGGCTAGCCGGGCAGCAGAGTATCTGGAGCCTCTGGCAGTACTGCTGGAGAACATGCAGGTCCGCACAAAAGTGGCAGGTAAGTTCACCACATGCACACAGACATATGAAGTCTCTTGTAGTGATGGCGAAAGTAGGATTTCCTGAAGCATTGAAGTCTCATTTAACACAGTGCTCACTAGTAACACCTACTGGTACAAATAAGAAAGAGCAGCCAAATCATAAACATGCTGTTACCATGGAACAAATATTACTGACATGTTCCAGCAGTGCTACTGCTAGAGACCTGACAGTAAATGACAGTAAATGTGACTTTTTTTTCAAGTGAACATTTTGATTTGGCACATTGCACCATCTGAAGAAAAAGTAATTCAAAATTAATTTCAGAAAGCTGTCAAATGTAAAATCACTTTGATTGCTTTAGAGAAACCAAGAGATTTGAACCTTTGGTCAAAATGTTATTCTGTTGAAACTGAGGCCTCATTTGTCATCAATCACGCAATTCTGAGAAACAACGCAAGCCTCAGTTCTGAACCTCAGGAGAAACTGTCGTACATATTTGACACATGATGTTAGATTTAGTGTTACTTATTTATCTACTTTATATTTCATTTGTATTTTGTGGCATTAATGTGGACGGCAAAGTAAGAATTTCATTGTACAGGGAAACACGTTTCCTAACTGTGCATATGACAAATAAACACTTTGACCTTGACTTTGACCTTTGACCACATGTATCCGAGCCATGATGTCTTACGTAATATTGCTCTCTTCTCTCTCATTTTGTCTCTACCTCTCTGTCTCTGTCTCTGTCAGGCATCTACAGAGAGTTGTGTCTGGAGACTGTGAAGAACAAGTATCAGTGTGAGACCCAGGCAGCATGCCAGCACTGGGAGGTTGGACACACACATACACATATGCAGTATATCCACACATTTTTTATAACCTTCTGCTTAATCACAAAGTATTGCCATGGTGTTTCTGGAGTCCTCATTGAAAAATTTCAATTAAATTGTCATTTATTAGAGTGTTAGTTGGTCTAAACAGTTACCTATGGTATATGCATGTATGTATTTGGATGCATGTTTGTGTGTCTGTTAAATGATATTATGGTTGTGTTTGTGTGAGTAGAGTGAGAAGCTGCTGCTGTTTGATACAGTACAGAGTGAACTGGAGGAGAAAATTCAAAGGCTGGAGGAGGACAGACACAGCTTAGATATTACTTCAGGTAACACACACAGCTCATGGTCTTTGTTCATGCATGTGCAACTAAATGCAACACATTTCAGTAACAGTAATAAGAAGGTACTATCCATCAGCACATATTACACTTATTTTATACACCAGCCGCTTCAATCTGTTTACCTGTGTGTGTCTGTCAGAGCTGTGGAATGATGAGTTCTCAGGAAGAAAGAAGAGGAGAGATGCCTTAAGTCCAGACAAGAAGAGGAGAAGACCGTCAGTGGTGTCTGATATCCTTCTACTGTGAATACATCTATTATTGTCTGTATTGATACTACTAGTAAATATTTGTAGTGATTCTGAAACATCCCAAATACTGGTATGGAGAATGTGTAGTCACAGTCAGCCACTGCCCTTAACTCTGCTTACGACCTTATATTGTCTATATGCTGCCTGACTTGGACATCCTGGAGGACTGGACAGCCATCAGAAAGGTGTGTGCAAGTGTGGCCAGTGATATGCACAGCCAGGGGAACACCTGTGTGCACAGGCATCTTTTTAACAACCAGGTTATGTGCCTGCTGTTTTCCAGGCCATGGCTACGCTGGGTCCCCACAGAGCGAAGGTCGATTCTGACAGCACCGTGTTCCCGTTCAGACCTGACAGAAACAGACCCATTCTCAACTGCTGAGGAATGTACACACATACCTAAATACACACATCAGCACGCTCGCTCAAAGAGGACTCATGGGTCTGAATCACCCTTATAGGACAAACAAGGATGGAAGCTTTTTTTTTTACTGGCAAATGGGCTTCAGAATTGATGTTTTGTTTTTTTGTCTATTGCACTGATTGTTTCTGTTCATTTAGTGGAGAGCCAACAGGAAGTTTCCCTATTAACAGATCATTCAACCTAGACAGGTATTTAAGGCTAATGTCTGCTGAAACTCATTCCAGTATTCATTCCATTGCTTGTCACTGTGAGAAGTTATTTTAGAAATGTTTGTTTTCAGTGGTAAAAACCACAAGTGCAACCTTTATTTATCACTGAACACAGAAACAAATGAAGTGAGGGTTTTATTGGCTAATGCCTTGAAACTGTTTTGTGGAAAAGAAAGACCATGTGGTTGACTAAAAACTGGAATTTTTTCAGTTTCATTACAACATCTTTGAACTGGAAGACTAATATTTATAGTGGCACACAAAACTCACTGACTCCTGGTGTGGAATTAAAACTGTTGAAACATGATGCACATTGCATTTAAATCCTGTTTACGTGTTACATGCGTGCTACATCATTTCAGGTGTTTTTCACCTCCCAGAGCCTAGTATTTGGTGAGGGTGCCAGTGCCTTTACACACTAAGGTAGTCAGTCTTCTCTAAACTGATGTGTTCCTCAAGCATCATGTCTGGCTTTGACTGTGGCAGTGCCATTAGGCCAAGTGGCCAGCACTTCAAGAAGCTTTACAAACATTTAGTTTTATTTGGTGATACTGGAGTATTCAAAGCAGATCACAACTCAGCCCATTAACAAGGTCAAAAAGAGGGAATTACAGTTATTGTGCTTTATCTTAAATCTAGAGAGTTATTAAAGGATAAGGCTGGTCAAGTTCTATATTAGCAATATTTCAAACACTCCCCAAATACGGAAAATGACTGTCATTATCTTTTAATGAACCTTCCAATGACATACGATATGGGCAAATATCAGTTTTTAAATGAACATGGTCTTTTTGGTACTTTTCCTGTGGAACAGTTTAAATGTAATATATGAGAATAGTTAGGTGGTGATCATACAGCATGTTGTGCAGTAGTCTGTCATCCAGCACTCAGCAGTGCTCACATCTGAAGTTCTGTTACATGAAAAGAATAATACTGAAGAAGGCCAAATTCGTGGAGATAACAGATTTCTACTGGACACTACATTTAAGGTTTTATCTTGCCATTTTCTAAACACCACTAAACATCTGTGTGCCACTACATACAGTGCTTATTAAAAGTATTCACTCCCTTTGATGTTTTACCCTATTATTGATTTTATAAATCAGTCATGGCCAATATAATTTGGCTTTTTTGATAAAAAAAATACAAAAAACCTCTTTAATGTCAAAGTGAAAACAGGTTTCAAGTAATGTCAATTAAATAAATTATGTAATGGGAAATGAGTGATTTCATAAATATTCACCGCCTTGAAGTCAGTGTGTAGAAGATGCACCTTTGGCTACAATCACAGCGCTGCGTCTGTGGATAGGTCTCAATCAGGCTTGCACATCTGGACACTGCAATTTTACTCCATTCTTCTTTGCAAAAACTGCTCAACCTCTGCCAGGTTGTGCAGAGATAGGACGTGAACAGCCCTTTTCAAGTCCAGCCACAAATTCTATATTGGACTTGAGGTCTGGGCTTTGATTCGGCCACTCTCCCATAAAGCTTTGACTGGTGAAGAACCCGGGCAACAGTTGTTGTATGCAGAGTCTCTCCCATCTCAGCTGCTGATGCTTGTAACTCCTTCAGAGTATTCATAGGTGTCTTGGTGGCCTCTCTCACTAGTCTCCTTCTTGCACGGTCACTCAGCTTGTGAGAACAGCCTGATCTAGGTAGATTTAGACATGCGCTATATTCCTTCCATTTCTTGATGATGGATTTAACTGAACTCTGGGGGATGTTCAGTGCCTTGGAAATGTTTTTGTATCCATCCCCTGACTTATACTTTTCAATAACCTTTTCTCTGAGTTGCTTGGAGTGTTCTTCTGTCTTCATGGTGTAATGGTAGCCAGGAATACTGATTAACCAGTGACTGGACCTTCCAGACACAGGTGTCTTTATACTACAGTCACTCGAGACACATTCACTGCCCTCTGGTGATCCCCATTTCACTAGTTGTGAGACTACTAGCACCACTTGGCTGGACTTATGTTGAGTTAGGTCAGTCATTTTAAAGGGGGTGAATATTTATGTAATCACTTATTTCGCATTATGTAATTGACATTACGTTGTAGAAACCTGTTTTCACTTTCACATTAAAGAGAGGTTTTTTTTGTTTTGTTTTTTTGTTTGTCAAAAAGCCAAAATATATTGACCATGATTGATTTATAAAATAAATAAAAGGGTAAAACATCCAAGGGTGTAAATACCTTTTATAAGCACAGTGTGCTGGTAATAGCAGCAGGTAATGGTGATAGAAAAAATGTTGCAAATTTTGCAAATTTCAGTAGATGCTAGAGCAACACACTACACAGTGCTTATGGGATGCCTGAGCATATACACTATATTGCCAAAAGTATTCGCTCACCTGCCTTCACATGCACATGAACTTGAGTAACAACCGATTCTTAATCCATAGGGTTTAATATGATGTTGGCCCACCCTTTGCAGTTATAACAGCTTCAGCTCTTCTGGGAAGGCTGTCCATAAGGTTTAGGAGTGTGTTAATGGGAATTTTTGACCGTTCTTCCAGAAGCGCATTTGTGAGGTCAGACACTGATGTTGGATGAGAAGGCCTGGATCACAATCTCCGCTCTGATTCATCCCAAAGGTGTTCTATCGGGTTGAGGTCAGGACTCTGAGCAGGCCAGTCAAGTTCTTCCACACCAAACTCACTCATCCATGTCTTTATGGACCTTGCTTTGTGCACTGGTGCACAGTCATGTTAGAATAGGAAGGGGCCAAGCCCAGCTCCTGAAAAACACCCCCACATCATAATCCTTCCTCCACCAAACTTTACACTTGGCACAATGCAGTCAGACAAGTACCGTTCTGGCAACTGCCAAACCCAGACTCGTCCATGGGATTGCCAGACAGAGAAGCGTGATTCATCACTCCAGAGAACACGTCTCCACCTCTCTAGAGTCCAGTGGCAGCGTGCTTTACACCGCTGCATCCGATGCTTTGGTGATGTAAGGCTCGGATGCAGCTGCTCGACCATGGAACCCCATTCCATGAAACTCTCTACACACTGTTCTTGAGCTAATCTGAAGGCCACATGAAGTTTGGAGGTCTGTAGCTATTGACTCTGTGGTTGAGTGGCTGTCATTCCCAGTGGCTTCCACTTTGTTATAATACCACTGTGGAATATTTAGTAGCGAGGAAATTTCCCAACTGCACAGGTGGCATCCTATCACGTTACCATGCTGGAGTTCACTGAGCTCCTGAGAGCAACCCATTCTTTCACAGATGTTTGTAGACGTGGTCTGCATGCCTAGGTGTTTGATTATATACAGCTGTAACCATGGAAGTGGTTGGGACACCTGTGGTTTGCATGTTCTACCTGTGTCTGCGTGGGCTCTCTCCAGATCCTCCCACAGTCCAAAGACATGCAGCTTAGGTTGATTGGTGACTCTAAATTGCTCATAGGAGTGGTTGTGTATCTAGCCACAGGGGTTTCACATGAGTGACTTTTGTGCCAGTCCCAAGCCCGGATAAATACAGAGGGTTGTGTCAGGAAGGGCATCCAGTGTAAAACCATGCCAAATTACTCATGCGAATTGGATTCGCTGTGGCGACCCCTAACAGGAGCAGCCAGTAGTAGTAGTAGATTTTTGAACATTAATGTGAAATACTCAAATTGCTATTTTTCAGCAGTTGAAGTTAAATAAAGTGTTTGGTACATTTGTGTCTTATTTGATGTGGGTTTTATAATTGAACATTTTATAAACATTTTGTGTTGCCTGTGTTTACAACTCAGCAGTCAACACTACCAGCAAGGAGTACAGTGATGTATGTTATACTCTGCAAGGGGAGCCTCCACATTTTCAGCTCTGCCTCTGATGCAGCTAATTACTCCATTACTAATAAGAATGAAATATTTAACAGCTTTCCATATCAGCAGTTTCAAAATTGCTTTACAGTGGCCAAAGGCAACATATAAAAAGGAAGTAGTGTCCGTTGCAGGACCTGAGGAGGCCAAACCATCAAACTGGCATAGATCAGAGAAGATGTGACACCAGAGTATATATGCTGTTAATAAAATTACTATTGATCTCATGTCAGAGCATTTCCTCTTGTAAAAGAACACACTGCACATCATGTACATCTCTGTAACTGAGTACAATGTGCACGGAGCACACACTGCTAATGATACAAGATGTAATGGCAGATTGCCTTGTCCACTGTAATTAGGAAAACTGAGAGATGTTTGCTGTAAGAGGTGACAGGTGCATACACTGCAGGGCTAACCGCAATCGCTTAACCTTTACACACATTGACTAACTGAAAAATTAAGTCCTACAGATTTTATTTCAGGCTTTATTGAGAAAACGGTGGTCTTGGCAAGCTGATGTTACACAGCCACAAAATACTGTGTTTTTTATCCGTTCTCTCCAACCTTCACCAAGGTGCATATATCTAAAGTGAAACAAGATTACACAGTTTACAAGTTGTAAACTTTGCAATGTAATCATGTTCTGCAAATGTCTAAAACAACATTACAGCTTGGTTACATAGCTTTACATATGAATGGTGCTGTACAATGTGGATTACAATCCTTTAAAGCATACGTCTTAAAGAATAATGAACTAATTTGACAAACTATTTCCATTGCATGTGTGTACAATATGATCTAAAACACTGATCAGAGAAAACCGTGTATTTTCTCACCCACAGTAACCAGTGACTGCTGTTACCAGTCAATGCAAAACAAACTGAACATTAAAGCATTAGTGAAATATGGAGACACTGATAAATGAACAGTCTTTAATAATCTATTAATAATCACTTTTTACCAAATTCACACAGTTGTCATCTTTCTGGCTTTGACGTCAGTCCATGAATTCACCACCCAGCTTGCTTCAGCTGCAGTGGCTACTATAAGCCATTTTTCTTAAGCATGGGCCATATGCAAGTCAGTGTAACAAGATCACTGTTGATCCTCTGTTCCAAATCTTAAGCTCCCACAGGGAAGTGAGTGAAATTATACATACATTTGAAGTTATACATGTAATTATGTTATGAAACAGTCTCATTTTGACCTTTGAGAAATATTTAAAAGACTTTAAAATCAATTCAGTTCAGTCACAGACAAAACAAGGCCTGATGTGACCTGGTTTAAGTGTTGCTGAAACCAAGAGTACAACACATTGCTAAATGTAGATGACACCAGTAAAACAAAATACACTGTTTTAGGCCTTGATTATCTCAATTTCTTATTCTGTGCATTGGGATGAAATGCTGACTAATGCCATAAGTCAAATACTGCCACATACGAAACATGCAGCACAAAATGCACACATTTCAACTGAAGTCCCATCAAAAGCTTTTCCACATTGTCAAGCAAACAAGCAACCATTTCTGGTTCACATGGCAACATTCCCATGCACATGTACAGATTAGGGTGCTTGTGAAATTACACAACACAACCTAACTGCTGTCACTGTGACTTCATAACTAGAACCACGCCAGATGTAGCTGGATGATGACAGAGCAGATGAGAATAACAGAAAGAAAGCAGGCAGGAGAGAGAGCAAGAGAGCATATGAATAGAGAAAGACTGAAGCAGGGAGACAAAAGAGTGGGCAAATGAAGGCTGGTGGCTCACCTTCACTAACACACTTCATCCAGCACATCCTCCTGGTTAATAAATAGATTTTACAGAAAATGGAAAGGTAAAAATTGCAACCTGACTGCTGTCCATCTACCACAGAGTTACATTTTTTCCAGAAACACATCACCTCACAGCTCAAGTAGAAACTTGATCAGGCTCAAATGGCATCTTCAGGTGAGGGCGTGTACTCCTCTGGTGACTGGCTATGTGGTGGGGAAGGGAGGGACTGCTGAGAAGGAGAAGGACCCATGGAAGTAAGCGGGAATCCATCAGGTGGAGGGGGCCGCATGGGGGGTACATAGTGAGGGCAAGGAGCGGGTTGAAGAGGAGGTCCAAGGGGAGGGAAGCGAGAAGGGAACATTATTCCTCGGGGTGGAGGAGCCCACACTGGAGGGAAAAGAGGAGAGTTAAATTTATATTGCTGACATTTAGAGATACAATGGCAAAAGATGTGAAGATTGCTGTTACTGCTTACTAGGCATCATAGGAGGACCCCCAGGTCCCTTTGGTGGGTAGAAATCAGGAGGGGGTGGGCCACCCATCCATGAATGTGCTTCAGGGGGACTCCTTCGTTCACCGGGACCAGACTGATGAAAGAGATAAAGACTAATGTTACGGAGACTCTAGTGGCTGGGCAACAATAAATCCCATTCTAAAAGCCAGTTTCTTCTCTCTTAGAATTAGCTCAGTAGACATGCTGTCTGACCACAGAGCAATGATTTTAATACCTGGTCTCATCAACTGCACTGAACTCTGAATGAAAAGTCAGCTGTCACAGAGAGGCGGGAGATGTGATGTTGTTTAAAATGGGGATAAGGGTGCATCTTTTCAGAATGTCTCTCCAGGGAGACTTTTATAGTGTTGCACTTGATTGTTCACAAACAGCTATGAAACTATTAAAAAGACAGAGACTTGAAGAGTGAGGAACAATGCCTGGCTCCTCTCATCTCAGCACAGCTGACCAATCACAGCCTTATGTGGCTGTGAATGTCCAATTGTAAGTTCTAAACCATTACAGAAACAGTGGGACACAGACATCCTTGATCAGACATTAGAAAGGGATGTATGTGTGCTGGCGGTACATATATACACCCTACAGAGATTTAACTGAATGGTTTACTTTTAAGGGTTAAAAAAACAAAAAAAAAAAACCTAACATTTCTATTTACAAGACATAGTGTAACATCTAGCACAGGCAATTGCACTGTGGACTACTCTTGGGACTCTGACATGATGGAAAGATTGCCTTGTTGCCATGTACCAAACTCTCTAAGACAACAGAATGCCAGGAAATGCAACAAAGGCAGGGCAGTTAGAATTTTTTTTCTCCTTGCTCTCTCACATGCACATATTGGTCTTACTATGGTAGTGAGAACACTCATTGACATAATGTATTCCCTTGCCATAACCTAACATCACAACAAAGATTAAACCTGATTCTAACCTTACCAAACAGTCCTTCACAGTTGTGAGAACCAGCCAAAATGTCCTCACAGTGATGGTATCCAAGTAAAATTTGGCCACACAACCACAGAAAGACATGCACATGCACACACAGTTCTCCTACCTCACTATGTTCCAGTTCACCTGGTCCAAAGCTGTTTTCTCTATGCGCACCATCTGCATTGACAAAACATTTAGTAGTAGTCTTCATTGGACCTGCATTCACATACTTTATAAGTGAATATATTTGGGAGATACCCATCTGCAGTGCTAATGTTATAGATGGAAACATAATGAAGGGTGAGCTGCTGTACAGAACCCAGTGACTCACCTGTCATGTCTTTAGGGAGGGGAGCTCCTGGTGGAGCAGCAGAAGTGACACCCCTGGGATGAGGAAGACGTGGGCCGGGTGGGAGACAGCCAGGAGGAGGCAAAAGGCCCAGTGCTCCTGGAGGAGGTGGAGGTCTCCTGTACATAGGCCCTCCTGGTTCAGAGAACAGGTAGCCTATAAGAGAGAGAAAGAATACACTTCCATATGTGAAAATGTATCAATAATATATTAACAACTACTTCCAAAGCTGTAAATAAGTCAAACAACAAATGTCAAACATTAATAATTAGAGTCAAAGTAGTTACAAAGTAAAGTCTGAGTGTCTAAAGTTGGATGCATTTGTGCTTAAAAGAATGAGAAAAACTGAAATTCATTTTTCTTTAACGTTTAGGTGTAAAGACTGTGTAGCTTAAATTGTGTTTTCATGTAGACTGTCCATTTTACAATCATGTATGATCTGATACAAACACATCACAGAGCTTAATAGTCAACTGAAATTTCCAGTGTCAAAACTCAAAATGCATTCAACTCTATAGCACATACATGCACTGTCAACATGCAATCAGCATTCACATACACACTATAACACAAGTGTAACAAATAACCTTAACAATGGCTAGGATCTGGTTCTGTGCATGCTGATTCACCGCCATGGCAACAGGGCCATAATTAATGTTACAATCTACACCTGTGCACTGACTGATGCACGTCATAATTTCAGCTGTGAAAAAGGCTTTTTGGTTTGTTACAGTGGCTGCGTCCGAAACCGCCTACTACCATACTTATACCATGGTTGGATTTTGCAGTGTGCATACGATGGACACTTCACTATCCCATGATGCCCCGGGAGAGGAGTTATCCAACGAAGAAGACGCTGCTATGAAAACGTATGTCACATGATGTATCAACATGGCGGATGTAGTACGTCCGAATCTCATTCATACTACCAGGCTTCATACTATACAGTACCTACTGTTTTAACGGTCAGTAAGTAGGTACTTCATCTCTTTCAGTACGTACTGTCACAGTATGCGGTTTCGGACGCAGCCAATGTCCCTTAGAACATACAGGAAGTACTGGGTTACAGTCCAAGTTTTTTAAATGCATCAGTTAACATGATGAATAGTTTATGACCCAGCAGTAATCCAGTGGTGCAATGTGCACATATCTCCCCATGAGAGTGAGGACAAAAAAAAAACTTATGGTCCTTACTGTAGTCTCAAGGTTGATTCTCACTTTGATGTGCAAGGGCAGAAATTGTTTTCATCTTTGTAACCATAAGCCAGTGCAAGAGCAATTTTTAAAATTTAGGTCAGTGTGAATAAACTACAGTTTTTCCCTAAAACATAAATCATAAAAATAATAGTAGTTATTTAAATTGTATAATATGCACATGAAAATGCAGGTAAAATCACCTTTATGTTAAAACTTTTGAGCAGTTACCTTCTTAGTTCTGGGGCAAACAGAGGAAATAAACTTATTTCTGTTTGTTAAATATTATCTAAATCTCAATCCTCACTATGTTTAGGCTCTGCGGGCATCTATCAGAACTTTCTCATTCTGTGTCTTTCTCTCTCTTGCTTCCACACACACACACACACACACACACACACACACACCTGGAGGTCCTATGGGTCCAGGAGGGCCAGGGGGTTCTGGTGGGGGTCCCCTGCGATCTCTTTCCCATATAGGAGAGTTTGAGCCACTGTCTGAATGAGGACCACCACTCCGCTCCAAGTCACCTTGGCCACCTGGGGGCTCTGCTGGACCACAGAACACTGTGGAGGAAAGGACCAAGGAAAAGACAAAGGAGTTTTTCACCATGGACTTTCCAGCACACCAACAGCATGCCAGCATACAGACCATGCTTGGACAGATGTTTCACCATCTACAGTTCATCATGCCATCTATAGCCAGCTCATTGCCAACACACTGCTTGTGTTTGTTTGCAAGTCTACTGTATGTAAACTAAAGTGAAAGTTCTGTATTCCTAATCAGCTAAAGCTAGTGACACAGGAAATAAGGAGAGTGTTGGTTGTACCTAAAACAACATTCTATGTGGTCTTATTTGGTTTGATGTGCAGCTGCTGTATATTTGTGGAGTGTGGATCTTTGTGTGTATGCGTGTGTGCATACTTCTGGGAGACAATCTAGCAGGAGGCCCATCCATTAGTGTAGGAGGGGACAGGAAAGGTCTGGTTTCAGATGTTGGTCGACCCAGAGGAGAAGGACCGTATGGTGACCTTTCAGCTGGGTGCGAAGGAGAGTTTGGTGAGTGCAAACTCAAGGAAATGCGGCCCGCTCTTTCCAGGACAGGGTTCATCAGCCAACTGGATACACTGTTTAGCTCAGTAATGAACGTTTGGTGTGTGTGCTCTAACCTCGAAAAGGCAGTGGTCGAGCCAGACTCTTCAAGGCATAGGGATCTTTATCAAGGGCATCTAGTTTAAACTGTGTGTCTGTCAGCCTGTGAACACACCAAAGTCAACAGTATCACAGGTACTTTCTGGACCTGATTATGTAATGTTTTTGTACAACTATCTAACAAACACATTTAAAAAAAAAAAAAAAAAGACCTCAACTTCTCAAACATTTCTACTGAATTCATACAGTAAAGCTCTTAATTTCTGCTCACTTCTGTCGAAGGAGGGCATTCTCTCTCCTGATGTCTGCTAGTTCTCTCTCTGCTGCTCGGGCTGCCAGCTAGAAGATTAAGTCCAGATAAGTAACATAGCATGATGTAAGTGCATAGATCCAGTCAAGATCAGGTTGCTTAAATAATGTTAGGATACATTTTACTACAGCTCTCATGACATTGCAGAAGAAGAAATGATCACAAAATCCAGTTTGTGTCCCTAGATACAATGTCATATTATGTTTGTGTTTGCTGCAGTGACAGTCAGGAAATGTGGAAGCATACAGTTGACCAGCTGACATCTGTTAGGCTACAGAGAAGGGATAATATAAACACTGTTCTCTCACATGTTTTTGAAGTTTTACTAACCCAGTTATTGTGAGCCTTCTTCTCATGCGCTGATATTTGGGTTTGGTAAGAATGTTTGGTTTTATCCAGCTCCTCCTGCACCTCTTCTGCTCGTTGTCTGAAGAAACACAATGACTATGTATGTTTAGGGAAGGCTTACCAAACGCCATCATGATATTACATATTGCTAATATGTTTAGTAATAGTTTGCACAAGTAGCTACCTGTAATTGTTGAGTTCCTCCATGGCCAATGCAATGTTTTTGTCTGCTTTATGTAACTTCTCTTCTTTTTGCAGGCGTTCCTTCTCCTCGACTGTCAGCAGTCTACAAACACACACATCAGCATCCTCATTGGTTTTCTAAATTGTTCAGTTACTACAGCTACACTCAAACCTATTCAAAGATGTGTCAATACCTGTGCAACTTGAGCTCATTCTCCTGGTACATTTCTGTCATAATCTGGAGTTTCTGTTGTAACCGCTGGACCTGAATAAAATGATTCATTCAAATGTAAATTAACACAGGAGACCAATATAACAAAACATCATACTAATACACAGTCAAGGCCAACTACCTGATCTGTGTAGTGCTCAGCATCTGACTGCAGAGATAATTTCTCATTCTCCAGCTCCTTAATGCTCACTAAAGGGAAAACAGTGCACAGAGTGGCACAAAGATGCAAAGATTACATCAGTAATGTGTATGTTTGATAAGTTCTAGAAACTGTTGTTTATATGTCACAAAACATTATTGTGTCCAGTGTTACACTCTGTCTGGCTTTTTTGTTCTATATCAGTCCTGGTAAGACAGACATCAGTCTGTAGTTTACTCACTTTGCAGGTCTTCTTTAGCTTTAACTTCATCATTCAGTTTGGCAAATACTCTGTCCTTCTCCTCATCTACTGATTTCAGGTCTGCATTCAACTACATATGAAAACAAACAGAACATAACAGGAGGTGTCCAGTAAACTGCGTGATACATTTAATCTCACTGAGTGATGTTAGTTTCTGTCCAAGTCCAAGAATTTTTGTGAAGTACTACCGTTTACCTTGGCAGCATAAATGAGCTTCTGGACTTTCTGGAGTTGGCCTTGTGTGTCCATTATGTCTGTTCTTCCATTCTTATCTCCCTTTCCTGCTGTCCCACTGGACACCTCCTTCTCTCCTCCTTCCCCACCCTCCTCTTCCTCCAGGTCTGAATCCCAAGCCTTCATTCTCAGCAGGCGGTCTGTCAGGGACTGAAGGTGTACAAATATTTGGATTTGACCTAATATACTGCACAAGCTAATCATGTCAACCAACTACTTTTTACTCACTATACACATTTGATAACTTTAGCTACTAGTTACTTTTCAAACTGAGATTAATTAAACAAAATAAAGTATAATCATAAAATCTATTGATCCCTGGTGGAAAATTCACAAGCTACCCAGCAGTATGTAAAGTACTTCCAAATACAAGCATATAACACAGTTAACATTAGCTCTACCTTTACCAGCTGTAGCTTTAAATGTACACAATAATACATCAATAATTATAGCTCAATAATATGATATACATTAATGTAAACTGTGCCATTCTGCATGAGTACTTTTAGTTTTGGTACTTTACGTATATTTTATGCTAATACTTTTGTTCATTTATTAAAGTAACATTTTCAACACAGACCTTTACTTATAACAAAGTATTTTTACACCGTGGTATTACTACTTTTACTTAATTAAACAATTTGAGTAATTCTTCCACTACAGCTTCACAGAGTCACCAGATCTCAATCCCACTGAACACCTATGGGAGATTTTGGAGCGATGTGTTAGACAGCATCTCCTCCACCATCATCAAAACAACAAATGAGGGAGTATCTTTTGGAAGAACGGTGTTCATCCCTCCAGTAGAGTTCTGAGACTTGGAGAGTTAATGCCAAGGAGCACTGAAGCTGTTCTGGTGGCAGATGGTGGCCCAGCACATTACTGAGACACGTAATGCTGGTTTGTCCTTTCATTTGTCACCATCTATACAATAATTTGCTATAATATTCTGTAATGAACACTAGAACAAACCATTATACGCTCATCCTTATTGGCCACATCCTGCTGCATCCCACTGTGGGCAACTTCACACCTCCTCATGTCCGCCTCCAACTCACTCACTCTTTCTGCCCATCCCTCCACCTGTTGCCTCAACTGCAGAGAAGAGACAAGCAGGAAGATGAAATGATGATTGGGGGACGGCAAAGATACAAAATATGCCAAGAACAGATCATTTTTTCACAATTCTGTGCACATGGGTTCACAAATAAAACCATGAATCAAGTCCAGTATGTAGTAGTCTAGTAAAACATTTGTTTCAGTTATAGGTGCTTGGGTGGGTGTGTGTGCACAGAATCCTACCTGAGCATTGCTCTCCTGTAGCAGTGTGCTCTCTTCTCCGGCTGTTTCCAGATTCCTCTGTAGTCTATCGCTGTTCATTTTGTATACTTTCAGAGTAGTTTGTGCCTAAAGATAGTTAGGCAGACAGCAAAAATGTCACATGAAACACAGAGAGACATGGGAGATGGAAAAAAGAAGTGGCAGGATGGACAGAAAGCAGAAGAGGATAGGTAAGGAGGACTGCACCTGTTCTTCCTGTGACTGCAGGGCTTTGGTTTCTTCTTCGAATGTTTTCATGCTCTCCTCAAGCACTGTTATCTGTAGAGAGAACACAAAAATGTCACTGAGTTATTATTACACTGCAACATATTGTCCATTAGCACAGTTAACTAGACTTTCATAGTACTGTTGATAGTGATGCGGTTATTCTTACCCTCCTCTCTTGCTCCGTCCGATGTTTTCTTTGCCGATCCAGTTGATCCTTCAGCTCTTCTAGGTCCCTCTCCAGCTCAGTTTTATCATGTTCCAACTGCTTGGCTTTGACCTGGAGAACAAAAAACCAAGACATCTTCAGAAAACTTTAAATCTATATTTCATATTGCTACAGGATATTTTCAAGATTGTTTTTTAGCATTTCTTTATTTTCACCTCCAGATGTTCTGTCTTTTGAGTTTGGGCTAAGACACCACTGTCCCTCAGTGAGTCCTCCAGCTCATCATACTGCAGATGACATATAGAAATAAATATGATGTGAACAGGACTCATAACAGCCATGACAAAAATGCATTTCATACGAATATAAAACTATGTTCAAAGTTATCTGCAATTAATTGTAATGAGAGTTTCTGTTTTTTTATCACAGCTCAGATAATATGCATAAAACTGCATCTTTTATTTCAGATGCTTTATAATCCATATAAATCAACACATATTACACTAATCTGGCTATAGTTGAAAAGACCCATTGTTGTGTATGAGACAGACCACCTGTCTAACCAGCAGTCAGTCAGCATTGGCACCAGTACCAACCTCTTGTTGACATCTACTGAGCGTCTCAAGGACTTGACACTTATCATCCAGTAGCTGTGCAACCTGCTCAGCCATCCACTGCTCTTTATCTGAAAAACAGGGAACACAAAGCTTATAAAACACAAACATTTACATCAGGTTTTTTTTTTGTCCAATTGTCTAACCCTAACCCTTTTACCATGGTCCTAACTGTTATTTCCTAGAAATGCACTTATCGATGAGAAGGGATTGGAAATCCTGGTCAAATTTAGAAGCACGACAGCCCACATCACACACGCAGTGGCACAGACTGAAAGCATAGTGTGTACAGTGTGCAGAATTTTGTGTGCACCTTGAATGAGGCTCATGCTCAAGACTGCAACAGGCGTGTTTACTTGTGCATTGGAAACGCTTGTCGTACAAACAGCATACAGACAAGTCTATAGAAACACCTTGGAGAAGGGGAAACTATGTCCAAATCTCCAACAAACAGTAAACCAATGAGGGAATTAATGGCTAGACTTGAAATCCATGTGCAGTGCCTATAAAAAGTATTCACCCCCTTGCAATGTTTTACCCTTTTATTGGTTTTATAAAGCAGTCATGGTCAATTTAATTTGGCTTTTTTGACAAAAAAAAAATTACAAAAAAACCCTCTTTAATGTGAAAGTGAAAACAGGTTTCTACAACGTAATGACAATTAAATAAAAATATGTAATGTGAAATAAGGGACTGCATAAATATTTACCCCCTTTAAAATGACTGTGACTGACCTAACTCAACAGAGGTCCAGCCAACTGGTGCTAGTAGTCTCACAATTAGTGAAATGGGGATCACCAGAGTGCAGTGAATGTGTCTCAAGTGACTGCAGTATAAAGACACCTGTGTCTGGAATATTCAGTCACTTGTTAATCAGTATTCCTGGCTACCATTACACCATGAAGACAAAAGGACACTCCAAGCAACTCTGGTGATCCTCATTTCATGAAAGAGTAAAGAGTGAGAGAACAAGAGAAAATATTAAACTTTAATTGCAATGTTTTATTTTTATTAAAAGTTCATTTTTCATAAAAGTAACAAAAATGTCTGTGTATGCTGTCAAGTAAAGTTCTTAAAAAAGACAAGGCAAGGCAAAAAATCCAGTAGCTGTGCAACCTGCTCAGCCATCCACTGCTCTTTATCTGAAAAACAGGGAACACAAAGCTTATAAAACACAAACATTTACATCAGGTTTTTTTTTTGTCCAATTGTCTAACCCTAACCCTTTTACCATGGTCCTAACTGTTATTTCCTAGAAATGCACTTATCGATGAGAAGGGATTGGAAATCCTGGTCAAATTTAGAAGCACGACAGCCCACATCACACACGCAGTGGCACAGACTGAAAGCATAGTGTGTACAGTGTGCAGAATTTTGTGTGCACCTTGAATGAGGCTCATGCTCAAGACTGCAACAGGCGTGTTTACTTGTGCATTGGAAACGCTTGTCGTACAAACAGCATACAGACAAGTCTATAGAAACACCTTGGAGAAGGGGAAACTATGTCCAAATCTCCAACAAACAGTAAACCAATGAGGGAATTAATGGCTAGACTTGAAATCCATGTGCAGTGCCTATAAAAAGTATTCACCCCCTTGCAATGTTTTACCCTTTTATTGGTTTTATAAAGCAGTCATGGTCAATTTAATTTGGCTTTTTTGACAAAAAAAAAATTACAAAAAAACCCTCTTTAATGTGAAAGTGAAAACAGGTTTCTACAACGTAATGACAATTAAATAAAAATATGTAATGTGAAATAAGGGACTGCATAAATATTTACCCCCTTTAAAATGACTGTGACTGACCTAACTCAACAGAGGTCCAGCCAACTGGTGCTAGTAGTCTCACAATTAGTGAAATGGGGATCACCAGAGTGCAGTGAATGTGTCTCAAGTGACTGCAGTATAAAGACACCTGTGTCTGGAATATTCAGTCACTTGTTAATCAGTATTCCTGGCTACCATTACACCATGAAGACAAAAGGACACTCCAAGCAACTCTGGTGATCCTCATTTCATGAAAGAGTAAAGAGTGAGAGAACAAGAGAAAATATTAAACTTTAATTGCAATGTTTTATTTTTATTAAAAGTTCATTTTTCTATTAAAAATTCATTTTTCATAAAAGTAACAAAAATGTCTGTGTATGCTGTCAAGTAAAGTTCTTAAAAAAGACAAGGCAAGGCAAAAATCAAAATTGGCAGGTCAGACTTTAAAACAAAAAAAACAGAAATCGAAATTTGACAACAAAATTGCAGTTGATGGATCTCTATTAGAGATTTTACTTTTATTCTCTGTAAAACACTTTGTAAATCCTGTTTCAGAAATCTGCTCTTTAAATAATGTTTATTATATTATTAATCAAATAATTTTTCAGCTATTTCTAAAATATTTTTGCTTTATGGTGATGAGAGGGCCCTTAAACTGGCAGTGATTAGCAATGTGCTAGTTTTGAAAATATGACAATAAGAAATATGTAGTGAGGACTTACTTCGATACATTCTGCTTTTGACCTATAAGGAAATAAGAAGAAAACAATGAGGCTAAACAGTCATTGGACTGGTGGCTTGATATATGGGCTGATGTCAAACACCAAAGGAACAAGTGTGATATTTTTGTGTCTCTGTTTGAACCAAGCAACCTACTACAAACTCAAATACTGTGAATTTATGAAAATGTTGTGATGCTGATGTTATACTCACAGAGCTGTAACATCTACAGGTGAACAACAGCACAGTCACTAACCCCACCAGACTGGATATGATGACTGGTTCCCATGGCAACCCATATAGGTCTGGCCCAGGTCTGAAGTCATCAGGCAGCGCTGAGACCACCTGGAGGGAAAAGGAGGTCACAGTCTTTAAAATGAGTTGTGTGATCCCTTATTAGCCAATAAACTTAGGGCAGAACAAAACTTAGTTCACTTCTTTTTAAATAAGTGGACTGTAGCGCACTGGACTCATGGAGAAGATCGGCATCTTAGTACTTCATATTACACTACAATTTCTACTCAGTATATATATATATATATACATATATATATATAATGAAATCTCTTTTTCAGTAATTGTTTTAATATTTAGGACTGAATTTATCCAGCTTCACCTGGCTCTCAAAACATGTGTTTTTGTCATTAAGCACAACAGTTTTAAACTCCAGCTGCTTCATTAAGGTAGTATGTTTTTTAAATTTTTATATAGGCAAATAGTTTTATTCCCTTTTCCAGTAATTATAACAAGTGACTGCCAAATGTAGACTGTTAATACACCAGCCAAGTAGTTACAGCTTTGATTGTTTACTACACATTAAGATCTGTAATGCACCCTAGTAAATACTAGTAGCACACAGATGTGCTGCAGGAGAAACCAACAGCTGCCATCTTTTAGCGAAAGAAAAATTAGAAATAGCATAAAAACAGCACAAAACTTGATAAGCAATTGACGTTACTAACTAGCTGAGTGTTACCAGCTAACCATGTCAACCATTACAAACACAATAAATCTCAAAATAGTCTATCAGCATTGGTATGACACATGCAGTCCAAACTGGCGGGTACAAAACAGAACACGCCGTTTGGAATAATGTGACAGTCCGTTACGTTGTTTGAGCTGTGAATGCTAGTTAGGAAATGCTAACGAAACCTGCCACATAACATACATCCTTCACTTTCTCCACAGCGATACTGTAGTAAGCTTCCGCCGTCGAATGGAAGTCGACCCCTTTCCTGGCCAACTGGTCAGTTACCGGATGTTCCGTCATGTCCGAATTATTTCATTTGGTTGATATTTTAGTTACAATTTCTGTTATATCGACATTAGAAGCAGAAACTCGTCGTCAACCTGCCTAGCGGCGATTTCACATCCTACAATGACGCTCAGAGCCAGCCGCGCTGAACTCCCCCGTTTGGGGGGGGGGGGGGATGTTGATATCTCCCCGCAAATCCCTGGTAACGACCCTAATTGTTTATAGCTACTTCAGAACGCGCTAAAACGCACATATGATGTTTATAAAAAAAAATAGAAACAACTCATATACATTGCTTTTGCAATGTAAGTTTGTGTAAATGGTATTGCACCCCCGCTGATGTTAATGGTTCATTCGCAACGTCACCAATTGCACGAAGCCACACTGCCACATCGGGAGTGTTTTCAAAGTGACACGAAGTGAAACAGGTGTTACTAAACTACACAGCCTAAAGTATTCTTAATTTCGTTTTTGATGATTTTCTGAGTGTGCTAACTAATGTAATTTTCTCAGACTTAACACATAGTTATGGATTTACGCAAAAGTCTTTATTTTCGAGAAGAGTGTGCCCATGTTTCACCTTTGATGTACAGCTACACAGGCTAATAGGCTAACAAGCTGGTCTGTGTAGGACAGGTGAATTCTCATTCTGAGCAGTAACATTGCAATCAAAGGTTATATACTCACCGAACTGGCCTCATTTTCGTCCATTTGACACTCGAGAATAGCTAACCCTCTATAATAATTTAAAACAATTTGCCTTTACAGCAGTGATGATCGCCGGCTGGCTCAGCCTGTGTAATGGACCCACCAACACTGGTGAATGTGAGTGATGTTGACAGAGCCAAGACAAATGCCAAATTGACACTTGAGACGTTAAGCTGAATGCCAGAGGGTGAGGCAGGTCAACATATCACAAATACAGTGTCTTAAAGAACTAGGCCTTGCAGTTTGTATACATAGCCTAGATAAAAGAACAGGAGCTCTCAAGAACAGTAGGCTATAGCTCAGTCAGCTGTTGTCCAGGGGAGCCAGTGTTGCTCATATAAAGTGATCTGTTAAGAGCATTTCCATTTATACCTCAGAGCCTAGGTTTCCTGAAAAAACGTTAAAACGAGGTCAGGCTGGACCCATCTTAGATTTTACCAAATGTAAATAGGCCTGATCAGAATCAACCCGATTATGCTCAGTCTTTGCAATATAGAACAGGTAATGAGCATGATACAAACATTATCATTTCATCCCTCATATATAT
>NW_018128150.1:1383698-1386952 GCF_001952655.1 Monopterus albus | reverse complement strand
GTCTGTACATCGTAATACTGGTAGACAGCAAAGATACTGCAGGCCGAAGGAAAAATTATATATACTTGTACTACTACAATAGTTCACTGAAGGAGCCTTTCTCACTTAAACTATTTCTTAGTTTACTCTCACTGATTTATGACAGCATCTTAGTAATGAAACTTCTCTCACAAAGATTTTAAATGAATAATGACTCAGGGAGTCTAATAGTAGATCTTAGTGCCACATTTGATACTGTAGATCATGAATTACTTCTAGATAGAGTCAAAAATGGGTCGAGCTTTCAGGAACGAGCCTCAGATGGCTCAGATCATATTTAGAGGTCAGGGGATATGTCTAGTCAATAACAGCAATCATGACTCTGAAAGAACCACCATGATGTATG
The DNA here is from genome assembly GCF_001952655.1 of Monopterus albus. Taxonomy (NCBI): domain Eukaryota; kingdom Metazoa; phylum Chordata; class Actinopteri; order Synbranchiformes; family Synbranchidae; genus Monopterus; species Monopterus albus. Next base: position 1,386,567 of record NW_018128150.1, on the reverse strand, counting down.
GTGTCCCACAAGGACAGATTCTAGGGCCCCTCCTAGTCAGCCTTTTTCGAATCCTCCAAGAATATAGGGTTGCTTATCATATGGAGATGACACCCAGATCTATTCTCACCAAATGACTGTGGTCCTATAGACCTGTTGTGTCTATGCCTTAAGAAAGTAACCAACTGGATGGAACAAAATTATATTCTTTTTGCCAGTTAAAATTCAGAGGCCACATCAAAGCTGTAAAAAATCATCACTCTGGCATCTTAAAACAGCTAAAATGAAAAACTTTATGTTTAAGCAAGATTTAGAAAAGCACATTCATGCTTTCATTTCTAGATTGGTAGACTACTATAATGCACTCCTGATTGGCCTCCCCAGTAAGACCATTAAACATTTGCAACTCATTCAAAATGCTGCTGTTAGAATACTAACAAACACAAAGAAGAGAGAACACATTACTCCAATCCTTAGATCCTGGAACTGGCTTCCAGTTAAATGTAGAACTGAATTTAAGGATACTACTTACTTATACTACTAGTAGTCTTTCAATGGTCTGGGCCCAAAATACCAGCTCCCCTTAGAAATTAGATTTGCTCCAACTGTAGCCATTTTTTAAATTAAACTAAAGATTTTTCCACAGCCTCTTCTTTAATTGAAACCTTTCTATATTTGTATTTATTTTACCTAACCCTAATACCTAACCCTTGATCTTCTTGTATCTTTCTTCATTTAATTTGAATTCTGTTTTTATGTACGCATGCATTATTTAAAGCACTTTGAACACATGAAAATGTGCTATATAAATAAACTTGCCTTGATTTATGACAAACAAACTGCACAGCAGGCATAGATCGTTTAGTAATAGTTTAATCTACATGTGTTCTATGAGAAATAATGTCTGATGAGCATGCTTACCTGCACAGTAATGCACATGAGGAGCTCTCTCACTGCATGAACATGAAAGGCTGAGTCTTCAGTGATCTGACGAACAAAGTCCAGAATTTGCTTCATCACTTCTGGAGTAAGAGTAACAGAGATATAATGGAGTTTAGAATGAAAGTATTCCTCCTTTGTCATAATCCATCCATCCATCCATTATCTATATCACTTATTTCTGAATAGGGTTGTGGGGGGTCTGGAGCCAATACCAGCTGACATTGGGCGAGAGGTGGGGTACACCCTGGACAGATCGCCAGTCTATCACATGTAGACAAACAACCACACACACTCATACTGACTCCTAAGGGGAATTTAGAGCCACCAAAGCTGCATGTCTTTGGACTGTGGGAGGAACCCGGTGTACCCGGAAAGAGCCCACACAGGCACAGGGAGGACATGCAGACTCCACACAGAAAGGCATCGGGTCAGCCTGAGCTCGAACCCAGAACCTTCTTGCTGTGAGGAGACAGTGCTAATCACCGCACTGCTGCCATAAATACTGGTAATACAATATTATTAGAATTCATCTCAGTGCATTTATCATTTTTATTGTCACAAAGGAAATCCAAAACCATAGCTAATATGAAAGATTAAATAGATCAAAACACTGATATGATACTGATCAAAACACTAACATTGAGGCATCTGTGATTTTTGAGGCATTGTAGACAAAAATACCTTGATGATTTACTTTACTGTCATCTATTTCTCCTGTGATGAATGTCTTTCTCACTCTGCCCAACAGCATTTCTAGTTCCTGAAGAGCAATGAGTGTTCTACTCTTTTCCCTGTCTTCCTGCAGTGCATCAATTTGCCTCATGCTAGGTGTGATGAGTGTTTCCCCGTGATGATGCAGAAGTCTTTCTATATCTGACAGTATAGATTCATCATGGTCAGGATCAGTCACACTTTCTGAATTGCCCAAAATGTAATCTAAAAACTGCAGCTTGTGTCGCCCAAACAGCTCCATCAAAATAGTCACCTCATCAGTGCTCATATGGATGAGGAGGTTTTTGTAATGTTTGGAAATGGTTTTTGTTTGGAGAGAGCTTTCTATGTTTGGAGACAGAGTATTGAGATGAGAATGGATTTCAGTAGAGGGAGGAGAAGGTTGTGTGTGCTGCTGTGTGGGCATGGTGAGAGAGCCTTTGTGCATATATTGTATTAAATCAGTAGTAGAATCCAATTCTTGTTCAGGAGTCAGAGAGGCTTGCACCTTAGATGTCTCACCTGTGCTGGTTTCCAGACATGGGGCAGATTCTGTAGTCTCCTTGGTCTCACTGAAGGGTCTTTTACTGAAAAAACTAAAGGCATTTTTGAAAAGACCAAATGCTCCTGGACTTTCATTTTGTACTAAACCAGATGGATCTGTGGAAGTAGCAGGATCTTGAGACACATGTGTAAGAGTTTTCTCAGCCTGACTTTCAGCAGAATCACGAGTTGAAGATCCACTATGGCCATCCTCATCTGCAAGTTGTGGATCATTGACTGTGCATTTTGTTGCTCCTATCTGATCAATGTCCAAACCAATAGGATCAGATATGTCATTAGCATTGTTGCTAATGTCTTCATTCCAAGTTGGATTTGATTTACAGTTTCTCTTTTCCACCTCATCAGCGTTAGCGACATTTGATATTGTTTTCGTTTCCTCTTCTCGTCCTCTATCTCCCTCCATACCATCAGTGGGTGTTGTCTGACTCTCTCTTGTCCCATTTTCTAATATTTCATAATTTTGCTTTCCTGTTTGAATTGTTGCTTCAGCTCCTGAACATGGTCCGTCCTCAGAGATCTTTTCATCTCTGTCTCTCACAGATTCAGATTCAGCTTGAGGACAAAGCTCATGTGAACATTTAAGGCTCTCCTCTTCCTCTTTGTCCCACCATTCACCCTCCACATCATTCACCTGCTGCATTTCCTCAACCTGCTTTGTCTCTGCCTTAACCTC
>NW_018128150.1:1366971-1383685 GCF_001952655.1 Monopterus albus | reverse complement strand
ACTCTTTGGCTTCTCATCTTGTGTCTCTTTCTCATTTCTTACTGGCTCTGCTTTGCCAATGTCATGGGTGTTTTTTTTCTGCACCTCTAAATGAAGCGACTGTAAATGTTTTTCTTTACCTTCTTCCGTCTCTTTTTCCTTTAACCCATGTACTTCCTTAAATTCCTCCTGTTTCTCCACTTCCTTTAGTTTTTGCACCTCCTCCTGCATCTTCTCCTCCTTCAACACCTCCACTTCAGCCTGCCTTTCTTCCTCCTTTAATTCTGCTATCTTCTGCTGCATCTCCACTTCCTTTAAATCCTCCATCTCCTCCAGCTTCTTCTCATCCTTGAACTCCTCCACTTTTGCCTGCCTTTCTTCCTCCTGCAACTCATCAGCCTTTTCCTGCTTCTTCTCTTCCTCTATCTCCTCCACGTTCTCTTCTTCTTTGAACTCCTCCACCTCATCATACTTGTCATCCTTCAACTCCCCCACTTCCTCCTTCTTGTCTTCCTTCTTTGCCTTGTCCAGTTGCTCCTGCTTCTCCTGTTCCTTTACTTCTTCCACCTCCTCTCCTGTCTCATCTTTGCTTACCTTCTCCACCTGCTCTTGCTCTTCTTCTTCCTTTAACTCCTCCACTTCCTGCTGCTTCTCTTTTACATCCTCCGCCTCTTGCTGCCTCTCCTCTGCCTTTAAAGTGTCCACTTCCTCCTGCTTCTTTTCTTCCATTATCTCATCTACCTTCTCCTGCTTTTCCTCATCCAGTTTCTGCTGCTTGTCCCCTTCCTTGGACTCCTCCACCTCTTTTAACTCATCCCGTTTCACCTCTTCCTGTAACTCTTCCACCTCTTCAGTCTCAGTTTCTATTTCAGACCTTATAGCTGACTTCTGGCTCACGTCATTCAAAATTTCTTTCTCAAATTCCAATTTCTCTTTGTTACTGTGAGCTTGTTGGGGGATCTTTTTGCCTTTTTTTTTAGTTTCTCCTAGCTGGTCTACAGCATCTTGTATGATTCTCTGTTCCAGCTGTAGAGATGCAGAGTCCTGATCTGTGTTGTCCATATTAGTATCTTGAGTGAGTGTGACCACGTCTGAGAACATTTCATAAGGACTTGGAGCACTTCTGTTAGTAGAATGGGATGATCGAAACTCTTGAGATCTGCTTTCAAGAGTGTGGGCTCTTCCATTCTCTACTAACTCAGCATGATGCGTCTCTGTTTCTTTGTTATTATCAGTCATGGCTAGTATATCTGAATTATGAACATCAGGTTTTACACTGTGGGTGGGTTCATTTCTCTCATTAGCTGAGCCTGATGAGAAGGGAGGCTTACTCTTTCCACTACTCTCTTCTGCATTATCACTGACTTGACTGTGTTCGGCTGATTCATCTAGCTGAGCCGTGGAAATGTCTCTGTGGAGTGCATCTGTATCTACAGTGCTCCTCTCACGTGCATATTCTTCATTGCTAGCACCAATTAGAACAGTGGAATCTTCTGTGTCATCAATATGATTTGTGATTCTGGCCCCTTCCTCATTCACACTTCCCGTTTTCTTGCTTTGCGGCTGATCTTTGTCGTCCTCCTCAGCCTTACTTACAAATCGCCCCATGGAGTTGTGTGTGCGTGTTAAAAAATCATGCACAGTGTCACTTGTGCTTTTAATTTTCTCCTCTACCGGTGCTGTGTTATCCTCATCATCCTTCCCTATTATTTGGGGCATCTGATATCCTTCAATTTCCGTTTCTGCCAATCTTTCCTCATAAGTTCCACCTACACCCTGGGACTCTTCCTCTAACTTGGCCTGTGGAGAAATATCTTCTTGATCAACCTTGGATGCAGCATCAGTAGGTAAACTACTATCCTTGCTCCAATGTGAAGCATCTATATTGTTATTATTAGTGTCTTCTTTGACTAGTGATAAGCTGGCAGACTCTGGTTCTGTATTATATTGGAGAACTTGATCTTTGTCTTCCACATTTAATTTATTGCTGTCTTTGATGAAGTTACTAATATAATTATCTTCACCCTCTGGTATTGTATCTAACCCTAACTGTTCCTCCAGGCTCTGTATGTCGGGCTCTGTTGTCTGTGCAGGTTGTGACTGACTGGTGTCCACATTCTCTGTACCTGTTGCTGCTTCTAAGGTTGTGTCCTTTTCTTTGTCATTAGAGCCACTCACTTTACTCTCATCAACTTCAGTCTTATCGTTCCTGAAGCCTAAAATGTCTCTGATCCCAATATCCAACCAAGAATTAGACACTGGCTGTTCCTTCTTTTCCTCGATTGTCTCCTCAGCTTCTTGTCCACTTATTGTCTTGTGTCCCAGCCCCTGATTGGTCATGCCAAACCCCAGCACACTTGACAGTCCATTTCCTAGCCAATCCAGTGTCCCTGTCTTTTCCTTCTCCTCCTCATGTAATTGGCTGCCTTCTAGGTCCAGAGACATCCTTCTGCTTCTGAATGTCTCTTTCAGGTCACTTTCTTCATCTATTTCTCTTTCTTCATCTTGCTCTTTTTTTGTGAAAACTGTTCTTTTCTCACCTCCAAAACCAAGCCACCTAGTCATGGTTGAAGTCAAAGAATTAGCTGCTTCTTTATGTTTTTCTCTATTTTTTACAGCATCATTAGGGTTTCCTTCTCCCCCTCCAAACCCCAGCCATCCCATCATAGATGAAGTTTCAGCCTGTCTCTCTTTTATCTCACCCTTTCCCCCTCCTTCAGCCAAATTAGCAGGTTGTTCCTCTTGTTCCAGACCTAACCATCCTGTCACAGAAGAACCGAGCCAGGAAGAGGAGGGAGACCCACCTTGTTCAATCAGAACTGCAGGAGTCTCCTGTACTTCCTTGTGAATCCTGCCAGGAGCATCAGCAGCATTTTTGTTTTCACCTTCTTCTATTGATGTGCCATCAGATTGCTGTGCTGAAACTGGAGATTCTGTAAAGGGATTTACTGATGCTGAAGGACTTTCAGCACTAGTGTCATCAGTGCATTGGTCAGTTTGGGTGGTTTTTGACTCCTCGTTTGGGATTTTTTGATTGTTGTCATCATCATCACTGTCCAGATGACTGGAGTCAATGGGGTAGCCAAACTCATTCATACAGATAAAATCTGATTTCTAAATGAAGAGAGGACATGAGGAAACTTCAGTAATAAGACAATTTGAACAAATTCAACAATAAATAATACAACAAGCATTAATTCAGGGACAAATACCATACCATACCATACACAGTATACCAATTTACAAATTATTGAATTCATTTACAATCACCTAGTATAGTTATTATAAAAGAGCATGTTTTATTCAAAGCCTCTAAACTGAAAAGCTACTGAAATCGAAGCCTATTTACCTGTGTTTGCACTACTTTCTCCATAGTTGCATAAACCTGCTCCTCTTGCACTGCATCCTTTGGGAAATAGCCAAACTGTTTGTCAATCTGAAATGAAAAGAAAACAGCAGCAAGTTCTATAACTCAACACAGACATCAAGAAATAAACAGAAACAGGAGCATGGAAGGGAGAAGTACAGTGCATCCAGAAAGTATTCACAGCACTTAATTTTTTCACATTTTGTTGTGGTAGTCTTATTCCAAAATTGATTAAATTCATTATTGTCCTCAAAATTCTACAAACAATACCCCATAATGACAATGTGAAAAAAGTTTGTTTGAAATCTGCAAATTTATTAAAAATAAAAAAAAATCACATGTATAAGTATTCACAGCCTTTGCTCAATACTTTGTTGAAGCACCTTTAGCACCAATTACAGCCTCAAGTCTTTTTGAGTATGATGCTACAAGCTTGGCACACCTATTTTGGGCACTTTCTCCCATTCTTCTCTGCAATACCTCTCAAGCTCCATCAGGTTGGATGGGGAGCATCGGTGCACAGCCATTTTCAGATCTCTCCAGAGATGTTCAATTGGGTTCAAGTCTGGGCTCTAGCTGGGCCACTCAAGGACATTCACAGAGTTGTCCCGTAGCCACTCCTTTGTTATCTTGGCTGTGCTCTTAGGGTCGTCGTCCTGTTGAAAGATGAACCGTCGCCCCAGTCTGAGGTCCAGAGCGCTCTGGAACAGGTTTTCATCAAGGATGTCTCTGTACATTGCTGCAGTCATCAACTGAATTTCCCACAGCTGGACTCCAATCAAGTTGTAGAAACATCTCAAGGATGATCAGTGGAAACAGGATGCACCAGAGCTCAATTTTGAGTGTCATGGCAAAGGCTGTGAATACTTATGTACTTGTGATTTTTTTCACTTTTTTTATTTTGAATAAATTTGCAAAGATTTCAAACAAACTTTTTTCACATTGTCATTAAAGGATATTGTTTGTAGAATTTTGAGGACAGTAATGAATGTAATCCGTTTTGGAATAAGATTGTAATATAAAATGTAGAAAAAGTTAAGCGCTGTGAATACTTTCTGGATGCACTGTAAGTGGTGAGGAAACAAGAGACATGCAAACACAGTGAAGCACATTTCAAAAATTCTTTCTTGATTCAGTATTTGCTTTAAAATACTCATAATGAGCCACAGTTAAAAAACATTGTGATGAACAGTGTTGTTTTGGTCATTATTTTAAGAATATACAGGCAAGATACAGTACATTGTAAACAAATAAAATGATAAAATACATGGCAATTCACGTATTTGGTAGCACATTTTATATCATTATGTAAATGAACTTAAGTGTTCTTACAGATGTTTGCTTTTATCTGTGTGACAGCATCTGTATTATAGTAATCTCTTTAACCTAAGCCTCTGAGACGAGGCATTGTTTGCACTGAGTGGGTCATTCATTATATTCTGCTGTAAAGAGAGAGACAAAGAGAAGATATCAGACATACAGTGCCTGCCCAGAGATCTTCCCTCTTTCCCATCAGTTTGTGGTAAACAAAGATGGTGTCTCCTTGTCTGAAGTTCAGGAAACGGCAGTCCTTACCATGGTGGTCCCTGATGGCCTGCACCCTGCTCATCAAGCCTACACACAAGCATACACACACACACACACACACAAGCATAATTACAAGGAGACAAAGACATAAGTGACTATAAAAATTATTTGTTGGATTAAAATTAGTATAAAAACAGATTATCATCATAAATGACACACAATTTTAAAAAAGCTAAAATATATAGTGCTAAACTGTAAACTGCAATTATGATATATAGACCGATCAGTAGCTTCAGGACTTACTTTCACATTCAGAATCTCCACAGATCTTGTAGTCAGACAACAGCCCCAGACTGAAGTAAGGTAAAATTACAAAAGCTATGCCTGTAATCCGCAGGAGTTGAAAAGCCTGTGAAAAAGCCATTCTTGCTATTTGATGATTCATACAGTAGTGGATCAAGAGAAAATGTGCATATTGTTGGGACAATAATTACAGCCACTTGTGCAAGTGGACATTGCCTCTAAACTGTTGCTGGCATGAAGACCCAATATCAAATGAGAGAGTTGAGATAAGATATAGAGCTAGTATTGGGATAATCATTAACATCCAAATGCTGCTTGTAATACAAGACATCTAGTCACTGGTCAGGGGCTTTAATTTGATTTGATTTGATTTGATTTTAGAGTGTAACACTAGAGGACGATTTTCATTTCACCGTTAAATAAATAAGCAAAATGGCGACAGAAAGATATTTTTGCAAGTTAAAGCGTGGACATTTCTTGGACTTCGTCCTTTATCTAAAAACCTGATAGCACGTGTGGCGTTAGTTCTTTTTTTTTTTTTGGAACATCAACGTGTTACCTTGACAGCAAAACACCGCGCATAAAACCAACGTCATCGCTCTGCGTTTACAAACAAAATGGCTGTCTAGTTTTTCCTCTCCAGTAGTTGTAATCTCCCTAATAAAGTTCCATTGTTTTGGTCACCTGTGGAGCTTTTCGTTATAATTTGCCGCAACATATATTGGTTTAGAATTTGATTAAAGTTGATAAAAAATGAAGTCGGACGTGGAAGAGTTAATGCCGAAGCTTTTGCCCGTTGAGTTTGGAGCCAACACAGAAGATCTGGGCCTGAATAGAACACCGAGGAACCCCCAGGAATACCTCCGACAAGTCCAGTAAGTTCTCCTCTAACAGTTCCTTATTTCTGTTTGGGCAGTGGAGAATGAGTGTAGGGCAATTCGGTAAATATCGGAAGAACCGGAAATTGTGTAAATATAGCGGTCGGTTAGTGATAGCTGAAGAATGCTTATCAGGAAATTCAGAATAACAATTGTGACAACCATTGTGATCCTAGGAGCAATACCTGTGCTGTAATAAATGTTTTATGCTTACATGTACCTTTTTTCCTCAAACGTAGTCTACTCACAAAAATACACAGTAGTTGTTACATTGTACTGACATTTTTTGTGAGTGTCCTTTGAGCCTACATATGATGCAATGTTTCTTGTTCTTCAGGTTGGAGGCATCTTTGTGTCCAGAGGTGGTGGTTGCTCAGATTGACCCCAAGAAACTGAAGAGGAAACAAACGGTTGATGTACCTGTGAGTAAAGGCCCCTAGTGGTCTGTCTACTATTACAAAGGCTATAAATGTATTATGATGTTGTTTGGGAATGACAATGCTAAGCTAATGTCAAAATAAATAGCTCATATAAACGTAGCCAAACAATGTGTATAACCCATAGTACATCAACTGAAGTACTTTAAAAAGATTCATTAAATCCGGTTACTATTATATTCGTTGTCAGCCTGCTTACATGAGCTATTAAATGAACTAGCAGGGATACATAACAGTGGCATACAAGATTAGGTGGGATGAAGATGTAGTTTGTTCCTTCAGTTGTCTGAGAAGTGTCTCTTATGTTTCAGGTGGAGGGTTGTCATGCCGCTCCAGTGGGTTTCTCCCCCAGCCTCAGGTGGCAGCAGCAGCAAGTCAGCAACTTCTCAGATATCAGACAGGTCACATAAAATGCAAAGAAACTTCCCTTTTTTCAACTTAGTCCATAAAACCTTACAGTTTGCATCACACACTCATTACAACTGATCAGAGCTTATAGGAATGTCTTAAAATTACTATCAAAAACCTGAAATATTCCATTTAGATGAGAGATTCTGAACATTCTCCAGTAAAGCTGGAACTAGCTAATGACCTTTACTTTAACTTGATCAATCCAATACCTATACTGGGTAGACTGACAACCTATCCCGCGTCTCGACACCTGATGTCAGCTGGGACTGGCTCCAGCTCCCACACCAACCCTCTAGGATAAGCAGTATAGGTATTAGATGGATCAAGTTAAAGTAAAGGTCATTAGCTAGTTCCAGAAGTCTATCACAGGGCACATAGAGACAGACAACCGCTCACATTCATACCTACAGTCAATTTAGAATCACCAATTAACCGAACCTGGTCATATCAGTGTTGACAGCAATAATCTGTTTTCACAGTCAAACATCTTCTGGGTTCTGCTTTCAGAGCATTGCAAAAAACAGGAAACACTGGAGCAGCCAGACTTTGGATGATAACGTGCTAATGGTGAGGAGAAGGCACGGTTGCAATGTTAAATCAGCTTTTAGAAAGTGTGTAAATTCATTGACACCACATTGGATGCTTTATCTTGGGGGCAAAATCTCATGCTGATTACTGGAAGTTTAATGAAAGTTGGAAGTTTGTCCAACTCTGTAAGACATTTTGTATGTTTGTTAATATATTTAATTGTGTGTGTGTGTGTGTGTGTGTGTGTGTGTCATAGCCCAAGCTAGCAGATGAGGAGGGCTGGAAGAGGTTTTGTTTAGGAGAGAAGCTCTATCTGGGCACTTCATCCTGTGACCCAGATGAAGAACCAGAGTCAGCACTGGACTATTGCAAGGTTGTATGAATGTGCACTTGTGTGTAAGAACATAATGAAAACATTTCTCAGTCTGTTTTTTGATGGTCACTTTATTATATACTTTTTGAATAAACTGAGCCTCTAAGGGTCCCAGAGTTTTGACAGATTAAGCTAAATTCAGGAAGTTTTTCAGCTGTCAGTGAAAAGGAAAACACCAAACTCATATTTTTTTTATCTAATCTTGTATTTGTGTTCAGGTGGGCTTTCCCCCTTTCCTAAGCATCGTCAGCAGACTAAACCAGGTAAATTATATTTCAATTTAGACAGAGTTCACACTCTCAATGTGTTCATTAATATGTTGTCTGCCATCCTTGTCTCAACAGACCACATTGTTAATGGTGTTGGAAATCCTCATCAGTTGGTTTGAGGAGAGAGAATTTGTTCCGCAGTTGGTGAGTTCGGTTTATGAAGTTCCAGGTCTTCAGTTGGATGCTACAGTCCCATTGTGCTATGCTATAGGTGAAAAGCTGTGCTCATAGTCTTCAGCAGAAGAATGTTAATTTGGAAAAGACTGCATTTCTCTGAAGGAGCTTGCACAAAGAACACGTTTGTTACAGGGTCGCTGGTTGTATGCTTTGCTGGCCTGTCTGGAGAAGCCTCTGCTGCCTGAAGCACACTCCTCCATCAGACAGCTGGCCAGAAGATGTGCCCAGTTCCGCAGCACGCTGGTAGGTCTCAGCCTGTACTACTGCCAGGCTCTGTGTAGCACTATCACTGTGTTTGCTGTTCTCTTATGGGCTCTTTTCATTTCCTGTGGTGCTATATTTTTACGTGAACTATTCACAGCCCGTTTGCTCGTGTCTCATAAATTTTACTCTAGGTGTGATGTAATAGATCTGCTATGATTCCACAGGAGAGTCGGGAGGATGAAAAACTGCCTGCCCTCAACCTGCTCATCTGTCTTGTTGCCAGGTATCTACCACTGAGTCAATGACAGAATGTGCTGGGGAAACTACCTAGCATAGCTTTGCAAGCTACCAATTACTTCACACAGGAATACGCTGAACTACAGCAAAGCTACTCTAGTGAGAAATCTAATCTGATTAAAGCTACTTAGAAAAGCTAGTTCAAACTACTTTGTCAAATGATGAGCAAATTCCCAATGTACACGATACAAAAATATTACAAAATATGATACAAAATGTCACGTGCCAGCAAGAACTGCCACTCAGTTTATTACCCAAGACCTTAACCTGACCTAAATAAAACAATCCCACCTGGGCTTTCACAAGTACCAATTGTAAGGAATGATATTGTTTGGTAATTAAATTCAGATTTTGTATTGACTACAGTTAAAACAAAGAAATTTAACTTGCACCTTTTTTTAAAGACTTTTGAGCACTGGTCTGAAAAAATGGGCCTGTTATTTGACATTTTGTATCATCTTACTTGTACAGGCTTCACAACTACAGCTGTCTATTTAGTTTCAAGCATTTGCATAAGTATGGCCATGAGATCCTTCATGGTTTTGCTTTGTGAGCACTGAGCATCTGCCCCTTTGGAGTATGCACTATACAAGGTCAAGTGTGTGGCGGTGGCTGTCTGATGAATGCACTGCCTTAGATTTGCCCTTAGTTGTCACGATATTAAAAAAAAAAAAAAAGGTGGGGGTGCAATTGCAGTAAAGAAGCAATGACAAAATATGAGAAATTCATGTTGACTATATCAGGTTTAACTTATGTGCTAAACACTATACATTCATTTATGCTCACTTCCTTCTTTTTCAACCTGCAGATACTTTGAGCAGAGTGATCTAGCAGACCAGCCAGAGTGAACAAGGCTGAACAGTTTGACCTATACCAACAAGACCTCAAAGTAAACCCTCCTACTAGTGCAGATTTCAGACAATCAAGCAACAAGGTTGAACAGTGGAACTCGAGGCAACTAAACGAGGAGAACTTTTACCAGTACTTGGTCAACTTTCCAGTGTTCAAAAAGAACACGCACATGGGGCTGTGGTGGTTCCACATATGCCGAGATGAAAATTAAGGACAGAACCAAATAGATTGGGTCATAAATGGAACTTGTACATTTGGTTTGTTGAACAGAGCTGTTTGTGTGACTGGGCAGCAGCTTTGTGATTATTTGGGTAAGGAGGAACATCTCTGTATTTAGTTCTAATGTTAACAGTATTATTAAATGTAAGTTTTGTCTATTAAAGTGATTTGTAGGATAACTTTATGTGGACACCGTTTTTGGTCATCAAGCATTTAACCCCCCCGACAAATATTTCAAACATACTGTGCCTCCTTGTACAATTGACATGGCTCTTGGTCCAAAACTCTGCTCCAGAATTACATACATGCACAGATCACCAAACAGGCAGTTTAATTCATTCGGCCTTAAATGAGTGACAGAATGAACCCTAGTGACCCTGCTGATCACCCTACTTGTGGGTCATAGTTTCCACTGTAAAAGGCATTGCCAACAATTTGACATGATCCAGACCAAATGACTAATAGTCTATTACTGAAATGAGTTAGCTGCAGCCCCAATAAGACTCCCGAAATGACCACACCGCACACATTTCCACTAATACCTCTTTTAATTTGAATTAGGTACAAAAAAAAAAAAAAAAAACATTTCAAAAGCCAGTATTTGAGCAGATCACACATGTACCCATGAGAAGATGATACAAGGCTTTGACATTCATCAAATAGTGGAAATTAATGAGGTTGTCAACTTGAAAAACAGCTTTCAGGGCCATCAATACCTCAGCCTATGGCATTATAATTAGGATGAATAAAAGGGAGAACAATTAACATTTTTTCCATTGTAGGGCCAGAGAAACCCACACGTCAGACAAGATAACTAATCTCGGCTAGAAATTACAGAAATAAAACGAGGTCTCAAACCTGCTGAGTAAGGACCCAGTCAGAAGTGTGTGCTACTGCGGCTTAAAGTCCAGTTTACGTTCTATCAAGTGGAAAAAGTTGGTGAAAAATAACCAGATATACAGGGCTTCAGTTTAAACACCATCTTATAAATCCCTACACTGAGAAAAATCCTGTGTTAAAGCTTCCACTAGGCCTTTAAGAAATGTGGCATTTTAATAGCAGATTTAAAATGAGTCATCTCATATGTCATTGAGTAAATAGATGGAGGTTTATTTTCCCTCCGTTTTGCTGTGATTGCCAACTTGACCATACAAAGGCCGAACGACAGCCACATTAGCGCCTCTTGTCCTTCCTGTCTCTATGCTCCCTATCGCTCCGGGATGACCTGGCCCTCCCTTCCTCGCTCCTCCTCTTCCTGCTTTCCTTGGAGCCCTTCGAGTCCCTCCCTCCTCCGATATTCCCTCCTCTCTTGCTGTGACTTTGTTCTTCTTTCTTCCTGTCCCTGCCTTTGTCCAACGGCCTCTTGCGCTTACCGCTGTCTCGGCTGCGACTTCGGCTGCTGCTGTTGGATGATGAGGATGAAGAGGAGGAGGATGATGAAGAGGAGCGGCTGGATCCGGAGGAAGAAGAGGAACTTCCGCTGGAGGATGAGCCAGAGGAGGAAGAAGAGGAGCTGTTACTATGGCTGCGGCCCTTCCTCAGCTCCTTTTCCTTCTTCCTCCCTCTCCCACTGTCCTCATCCTCCTTGGAGGGTGCAGCGGTAGAGCTGGGGACTTCCTGAGAATCAGGAAGATTTTGTGGGACTTCGTCCCCTGATTTCCCTTCTACAGCCTGGCTCTCCTCTGCCGAGTCCTGGACCTCAAGGCCAGGCATGATGAAATCCAGTCCAGACGTGGTGGAGGCTGTCTGGGGTTCTGGGGTAGCAAAGGCCTCCTGGGTGTCTGAAGACTGTACAGCTGGTTCCCCTGCAGAGGGGCTGGGATGGGGCTGCCGACTGGTGTCGGGTGCTTCTTGGCTGGTTATGGATGGCTCATGGGACTGCGCGTGTTGGCCCTTTTCATTTTGGATGTCTATGAGCGCCTGGTTGTCTGTTTTTCCCACCTCTTCCTTACTCCTGTCCCCCCCCTCCAGCTCCATCTCTTCTGACCCAGGACTTGTCTCATCTCTCTCCTCTCTGCCCTTTATGCCCTCCTCTACTTCCTTCTTCTCCTCACTACCTTCCTCACCTAACTCCATCCTCTCCTCATCTACTTTTTGTAACCCTTCCAGCTCCTCCTCCTCCCTCCCCCCCTTCTCTGTAACCTTTCTATTTCCTACCTTTTCACTCTCTTCCCTCTCCTCCTCTTCCTCCATCTCTGCATCCCTCTTATTACCTGTCACCTTGACTACCTGACCTGCTGGCTTACCCTCCACCGAGTGGTCCGTCCCAGATGCTGCTGTGTTGCCGTCCTGGTCGCGGTTTGGCTGTCGCCGGGGGCGGGACTCCATCTTGCTGAGGTGTTCGGCAAAAGCCTCACGCCTCTCCTCAAACACAACTGTCCGAACACAAAACCAAATGCAGTGGTTATAGAGTGATTAAAAAAAACCAACCCTTTTTCCATCCGTTTCCCTAGCATCAGTCATCTACACTATTACAACACTTTATTTCTAAAATAAGGATCCCACTAACCATTTAGTTTCTTGGTGGAGTCATCGAGGAGTTTCTGTGTAGCGGAGCACATTTTTCCAGGCAAATAGAAGATGTGAGGCTTGGTCTTGGTGCGGATGTACTTCACCAGGCGGTTATTGTGGCTGGTCCACTCCTCTTGCTGTTGATGGAAGAGAGCTCATTAATGTCTCAGTGGCAAATATCTGTGGCAACTGAAGAGCCAAAGAAATTTCTTACCAGCTGAGCTAATTCCACTTTCTGCTCCAGTAACCTCAGCTCAGTCTGTTTGGCTCTCCTCTCTTCAAACAGCTCCCTTTTTTCATTCTCCACCTTCTTCCTCTCAGCCTCAGCCTGAACCTCGAGCTTCTGCTCAATCTCTGAGCGCCGCTTTTGCTGTCAGGTGAATACCAGAGATGGTCAGTCCAGTCTAATTTTATTTAATAGCTCGATATTACAAATTTCATAATAAATAAAACTCTAGCAGGGAAACAAAATAACAGAAGGTTTGAACAGATAAAGTGGGGGGAAAAAAAAGAAACTTGTACTACAGCAGGACTGGGCAATTGTCCATCTCATTGTACAAATACTGTGTGTCAGCAGTTGGGTCTGTTTAAATATTTATATGAATTCTACTGTGGACAGAAAGGATGCCAGGAATTTCCATTATATTCCAGAGAAACCTTTACACTTGAGAATTAAGTCTGAACTTGGAAAAGGGGGTTTTACAAAACAGGCACAGTCTGACAAAGTATGGGGACCTCGTGCACAACAAACCTTTAGCTCATCAGTTTGGTTTCAATGATAGCTGACCATCTGATGTAGTAGCCCAGAAAAACAATTGGATTCAAAACATTTTAGCTGCACATCTTCTGGTGAAAACAGCTCTCATTAAGGACAAGTTTAAATATGCACCTGCTGCTTAGAAAGTTGATTTGCTTTGTCTACCAAGATTCAGGGAACTCCAGAGTTCACAAATAAACTGGATGAATCTCCTCACCTTCTCTGAAGAGATATTGGATTCCTGTTTGAATTTCTGTAGTGTCCCCATCAGCAGGCCGAACATACGCCGATTCCTGCCCAAGAAAACACAAACCTCCCATCAAACATAGAACGCTATTCTAAGCTGTACACCGATTAATGCAGCCTCTTTAATCCCGTTTGTCTTTAGTTGTAAACACGAACCTCATGCATGCCTACCTTTGTTTGCCCTTCTCATCCATGGTCTGATCTTGAATGAGGTCTCGGCGTGTTCTCTCCTTGGAGGTAGCTACCACAGATGACTGCAACGCCGGCTGAGGGAGAAAAACCAAATCAGTTAATAATGTCTATAACTGAAACACTTAACACTTTTAACTACAGAGTGCTGTGTAGTGAATCATAACACTCTGAACTGAGTTAGCATTTTTGCACTTCCGGTTCCCTTGCCCCGAAGTCTATAGGCTATTTTGAATGGATCTTTGGTTGGACACCTAAAGAAAAATGACCATACACACTAGATCCTCTACTTCTAGATCCCACAGTTACCTAATCTACTGGTTAAACATCTGGAGGGAAAGGGCTCTCATGTTAGATTATTTGTTGATCTAACTAGGAAGCCACAACCTAGATTAACTCTGTACACTAGAAAAGAACAGTGGGTATTGGGCCCAATATTGAGTGCTGACACACACCCTTTGTACAGCAAGTTCCAACTTCTCCCTTCTGGATGACACTTTAAAGCCCTAAAGTACAGACTAACTTGGTATAGCAAACAAACAGCTATTATTGGTATGAATAAGTCATAGGGAAGAATACAAATAAATTTCTGTTTTATCCTCTTAATAGTAATGATGTCAATATGAGGCACTGCATGTATTTGTCTGAATAGGTCATAATATGGACATCTTTTACAATGCAATCCAAATTTACCTATAGTTATAAGTAAACTTGAACTATGACCTCAATGAACAATTTTACATCTATGACAATTTCACAAGAACAAACATTTTGAACTTCATTAACACAGATGTTAAGGCAGAATTGTTGCACTGAAGTATATACACAATTGTACAGGTGTAACTCATAGTGGCTGGTCAGTGTATTAACTTACTAGATCAGGTCACACTAAGGGGAAAAGGACTGTGTATTGGAGAAAAGCACACTAAATTGATTAATTTCCGGCGCTGGCAGCTATGGCAGCCTTGGTTACAGGTGCTCTCGTGTTTGTTTTTTTTTTGTTTTCTTGGTCTTCTGCAACTCATCCTGGATTACTTTTACCAGAGAAGACCTGTTAAATATCGGCCAACTTACACCGGACTACCTTTCACCAATTTTTCTGAACAAAGAATGCTGTATGGACATTCTGATCGGAGGCGCAGCGGCAATATAATGGAAAAAACCCCGCCCTGGAAAGCGTGCGGGCACTATGGGGGTGTTATACCAGAGAGGAACACGGACTCCACTCCACCTGGCAAATCTCCACTCCCTGGTCAACAAGATGGATGAAATTCTTCTTGTCAACAGGACTAAATGACTTTGCACACTCTGCTGCTTTGTGCTTCAGAGACCTGGCTGAGTGACTCAATCGCGGACAACACGAAACAAGTACAGGTCTTCCAAGTATTCAGAGTGGATCGCGTTACGGAGCTGTCCGGAAAAACAAGGAGGTGGAATCTGCTTCTGCATAAATGAAGGTTGGTGCACAGATGTCACAGTGCTACAGAGGACATGTAACACGGACTTAGAGACTCTTATCGATTGCAAACCTTTTTATTATCTCCGTGAATTTAACAGTTTCATTCTAATGGGAGTGTACATAAAACCACAGGCCAACGCTAGCGTACTACAGCTCCTGCCAGAACAGATAACTAGCATGAAGCTAGAATGAAGCTAGAACATCCCGACTCTCCACTCATCAACTTTCCCTCCAGCCTCCAACCCCTAACGATCTGTGAAAAGAATGTGCATGGCCTCTTTTTTTTTTTTTTTTTTTTTTTTTTTTTTTTTTAAAAAGGATCAGAAAGGCACCAGGCCCAGATGGTGTGACCCCCTCCTGCCTGAAAGCTTGTGCTGATCAGCTGGCCCCCATCTTCACACTTATCTTTAACAGGTCATTGGAGCTGTGTGAAGTCCCCTCCTGCTTCAAATGTTCCACCATCATCCCTGTTCCCAAGAAACCCTCCATTAGTGGACTGAGTGACTACAGACCCATCACCCTGACATCTGTAGTTATGAAGTCCTTTGAGAGGCTGATGTTGGCCCAACTGAAGGACATTGAAACCCCCTGCAGTTTGCCTACTGGGCAAACAGGTCAGCGGGTAATGCAGTGAACACAGCGGTACATTACATCCTGCAACACCTCGAGTCCCCAGGAACCTATGTACGGGCCTTCTTTGTGGACTTCAGCTTGGCGTTCAACACCATCATCCCGGACATCCTCCACTCCAAACTGACCCTGCCCCCACCTGTCAGTGGATTACTAGCTTTCTGACAGACAGGAAACAGCAGGTGAGGCTGGAGAAAACCACATCCTGCACAATAAGCACAGGCACCCCCACAGGGATGTGTGCTCTCCCCTCTGCTGTTTTCACTCTACACCAACAACTGCATCTTGAAGGACCCCTCTGTCAAGCTCCTAAAGTTTGCAGATGACACAACGATCATTGGTCTCATCTGAGATGACAACAAGTCAGCCTACAGACGGGAGGATGAGCAGCTGGTCCTGTGGTGTAGCCACAACAGCCTGGAGCTGAACATGCTCAAAACAGTGGAGATGACAGTGGACTTCAAAAATCAGAAGACTACTGTTGTAATGATTATCTTGATGAACCAAAAAAAAAGGAAGTGCCAAAGTGTTGCATGGAAAAATCCCATTGGCTTTTTGTCAAGGATATATCCATGGTGATTGAAAGTTCTGGTTTGGCCTACAAAAATACATCATCCCTACATAAGTCTACTCCAATGTTAAAACAACAATCTTTTCCTCATAGGTTGCAAATTTGAACAGTGCTACAAACACCTCAGAAAAGACAAACTCTTTGTTCTTACCTTTTTGACATCATCATCATCCTCGGCGTCGCTGTCATTTCGCGCATCTCTCCTGGCCCTTTGGTCCCCTGCCAGCCTGCAGACACACATGAAAAGACAGATGTTTCATAGTTAAGCAAACAAAGCACCTGCTGCTGCCACATCAGTCAGAAAGCCAAGCATCAACAGCAACTCAATCATGGATGTCACACACAAAAGAGTACAAATATATAAATAATGAATCAGGAGCGAATGAGGATATGGAGGCAGAAGAAGTGCATCACACAGCGGCGCAAGTAACAGACATTGTGGAGCACCAGAAACAGATGTACATCACGCTGATGAACCAACAGCAGGAAAACTTCAAAGGCTTCGTGCAACTAATTATGGAGACAAACAA
>NW_018128150.1:1366740-1366904 GCF_001952655.1 Monopterus albus | reverse complement strand
CGCCGCCACAGGTCTCACACAAGTCGGAGGCCCCCTTTTAACGTTATCTAACGTAACACTATAGTACATCAACGCCTTTCGATTGTAACTTCCACCTGTGTCATCTCCTCTTTGAAACAGGACTGCATTTACTGATCTTTGAGGGAATCAAGGAGACAGGTGGT
>NW_018128150.1:1363149-1363600 GCF_001952655.1 Monopterus albus | reverse complement strand
ATGACAAATTCTCCTGGAAATCTCATATCAGATATGTTCAGCACAAAATA
Organism: Monopterus albus; assembly: GCF_001952655.1. Lineage (NCBI taxonomy): Eukaryota > Metazoa > Chordata > Actinopteri > Synbranchiformes > Synbranchidae > Monopterus > Monopterus albus. The sequence continues at coordinate 1,363,550 of NW_018128150.1, read as the reverse complement.
GCAAAAAATATATCGATATTGGCAAGGGTTAGATATATTTTGGACGGGAAAGCACTACGCATTTTGTATTCTTCATTGATTTTACCATACTTGGAGTATGGCGTTGAAAACTGGTGAAATACATACAAAAGCTCACTTCAACCATTGTATATATTACAAAAAAAAAAAGAGCGATAAGAATTGTGCACAAGATGGGATATAGGGATCACACCATTGGAGCTTTACAGTCTAAATTGTTAAAATGTTTAGATATAGTGGGATATAAGACTGCTGTGTTTATGTATAAAGCCAGGAACAATTTATTACCTGGTGGAATTCAAAAGTTATTTAATGAAAGGGAGGGGGGATATAATTTAAGGGGTCAGTTAAACTTAAAAATTCATGCTATACGTACAACCAAA
>NW_018128150.1:1357927-1362734 GCF_001952655.1 Monopterus albus | reverse complement strand
CATGCTTGAATGAATAAAACAAATTTAAAAAAAAATCTATGTATTAATTAAAAAAAAAAAAAAAAAAAAAGATCTCACCTCAGCAGGGCTCCTTCAATGTCCCTCTGCTTGGCAGGAGGGCCGCCGCTTCCCATGTCTGAGAGACTACGCCTGGCAAGGGGGAGAGGGACTTTAAAATCATAAATTAAACACATTCATAAGCCCAAATAGTCTGTCTCCATGTAATTAATCCTAAAGTCATGAAAAATATGATGCATTTTTGTCTTCAATATTATTGTCATTTCAGAAGCTGCAGCTTGTGGTGCTAGAAAATTGCTTTACATGTAGTCAACTATCAATTATGCAAATGAGAAAATCTAAATGTAATCACAATGTGAAACAATTTTGCAAATTACGAATTAAAAACTCTTCTAATGATAAGGAACCAAAAATAACCCAGGGCCATCCAGGAAATATATAACTAATCAGTTTCTTGGGTCATGCATTTTCTTTTCATTTAGAAAAGATGGCAACATAAAATGACATTAGATGAAATTATTGAAAATGTTTAAATACATTAATGAAGTCGAGCTGGTCTCAGACAATGCCGGACTGACATTGTCATTCCCTGTTGCCATCTTTTCCCAATACATGAGTCACAAGCTGGATCCAAGGGCCAATCCGAACATCCACCCTAAGGTCTCAAGCCATGAACCCTCAAGACTTTAGCGATGTCACTTGTAAATGATTGAGCCATGCACTTGATGCTGTTCAGTCAATCAGAAACTGAAAGATACCAACTCACTTTGTCTTTCCTCACTCGACCTTCATCTAACAAGGCATTTTCCAGCTTCTGATTGACTGAGCACACCTGATCCAGGTAATCAGCAGTGGGGAGGGCAGGGATAGTGGGAAAAGGCCCTTGAGGAAGGAAATTGCCCACCCTGGTTTAGAGAGTACAGTATGCAGGGCATATCACAGCAGCTACTGACTGTCAATGTGTAAATGAAAATTAAAAACTATATTTAACCATCTAGACTTCAGCTTTACCTGAGCAGATTGATTCCTCTACCCCTACCTCCACCGAGGCCTGCCATGGGGCCAAGCCGGCGGATCTGGCCCGGTCTGTAAACACAGCATGAAAAACAGTCAAAGGAAAAGCAAGACCATAGTTCTGGTAAGACGCATCAATTGCTAAAGAAAGATGATGTTTTCGTTAACGTTACTGTTAGGAGCAGATCCATTTGCATTACTACTCAGATAAACCTCTGGTGAAACGGACGACGCCTACTACGAGGCCTAACGTTAACAATAGCCGTTCTTATAGGTTTGATAGGTAGCTCAAAGATTGAGCAATTAATTCCAGTCTTATTTAAAACTTTGTGTGGCCAATTTATCAATTTGGACGTAGGGTGAGTTTATATGGATCAAGCGGGCACAAAATCTGACGCTACATTGGAATATCTGCTAGCGCTAACTGACTCATGCTAGCGCATTATGGAATCGACTTAACGCTAGCAAGTTGGTTAGTATATCATTAGCCATTAGCCACAAGTTAAACTCTGGCTTCTTACCTCGACTCATTAGGGTCACGTCCGGTTAATTTACGAATATTATCGTCCACATGTTTCAAACTTTCCTTGGCTTTTTCAAGCTGGTCCTGCAAGCTCCGTACCACAACCGCCATCTTGCTCCTACTTAACTGGAATCACGCGCTGCTGCTTCTTCTACGTTCACTGACTCTTCTTTTACTACAAGTTTCACTGTAGCTGACGTGCGACGTTGTGGTGCAATCCTGACTCCTGCTGCTGCTGAAGCGTGTACATAAAGAATATGTAAAGTGATAGCTAAAGCAAATTGATGTCACAATTTTCACATTAAAATTAAAGATTCTCTTAATGTTTACGTTTACGTTACCACTTTCTGAAAACGATGTAAAATTCTTTTATAAAGTGAAAAAGACTGTAGCAAGATTTGTGCTCTTTCAACCAAACGTAGCCTACAAGTTCTACCAGTGTTAAAAGCAGGAGCTTCTTGCAAAATGTTTACTTTGAAAAATAACATAATGGAAACAACACATGTCAGAAGTGGTATATAAGTAAAAAATGCTTGGATGGAAAAATAGTAATGACCCTTTACCACAGTGGGAGCACAGTGCACTGTTTTCAAGGGACCCAGAATTTGTAAGAGTGCTCCATTTAACAGCAGTCACAACATCCCCAGGAATGACTATATCATAAGTTTTACCATAGCAGTAAGTCAACTTATAATTTTTGACTGTAATTAATTTTATGGTATCCCCTATAAACAAACATTTACACAACTTGGCTGCAGTGCAATAAGAAACTTATCCATGCTTTTGGAGACTTTAAATACATCTTTGTAGAACAGCAGAACAGAGTTAGAACAGGAGAAAAGGCTATTCTTTTTTTCCTGATTCACAATACAGGTACTATTTCTCCTCTTGACCACCAGGTTCGGTGTGCCTGCCTGTTTCTGTTGAACTGCCTACACACCACAGGAAGCTGAGAACTGCAGCTCTGAACTGAGTCCAAACTGAAACCTCTTTGAGTCCTGCTCTTGCATATCATTGGGAACCAACTATTAAACAGCAGATGATGTCCTGGTTCATATCGATATGTGGCCCTGCCGAATTTCTGCTGATGATTCATTAACTTCATTCTGTTACATTGTCTGTAAATTGTGTGTGAGTGATGAATGACACTGTACACATACAGTCAGCATTTGAGATGGTAAACTGCACAGAAACTATAAAGTATATTGTCTATCACATGATTATGTTGGTACTAAAGGAAAAAACCTGTCCTAAACCACAAATCATACAGCTTATTTTGTACATTTGAACACATGATGAAGATTATCTTGAATGTTACAGAATTGTCTTTACATTTTTTTATTTTCCAGGAAAAACTGCCACTAATATCACACTTTTTTATCAAGAGGAAGTACATAAATATAAACAATGTTGCTCCCAAAATATCACCCAGTGTCTTTATGTGATCTGCTGTATAAGGGTAGTAGACTTTGCAATAATATAATTTCTTTTCTCCTGCACGAGTTTCTGACCCCCCTCAATGAACCTGAGGGTCTTTGTTATTGATCAACCAGAGTAAAAATCCTACTTCAGCATTTCTTTCCTCTAATTGTCTGATTCATTCGGGAATGAGCGTTGAATACCTTGAACAACTTACTGAGTTCTTTGTTTGTCATCTGCCATGTAACTGTGACACCGACAAAAATGTGTTATTGCTTCAATTGTGAAACACCAACATAATAATCCTGTAGCCTCCTTATCCAGCCATGAACAAAGTCTTTGTCTGAGCTCAGAGCAAAGCAGAAAAAGAGTGAGAAGTAGCTACTGAATTTCTCTCTCTCATTTGTTTTGGTGCAGGTGCAAACATCCACAGTATAATTGTTCATGTCTGTCAAATACAGTTATGTGCATTAAATCCTGTCTCAATCGTGTATTACTGCAAGAAGCCTAGCTGAATAAGGCCAGCAGACAGGTGTTGTTAGCATTATGTGACTCATCTAAGTTACATACTGTAATAATGATCACAGGGGTGCTGGCTGATTATGAAAGGACTATGGACAAACACCTCTATTTGTGCCTGTCAGGCTACTTGCAACATCAGTTATTTATAAAAGCATAAAGAAGAGAAGATGAAAAGACTTCCACAGATTTTAGGTGTGGCTTTTGGCTGCAATATTGTTGTTATTTTCTATAGCCTCCACATTTCTTGAACCAGTTTTACAAGCATAACAAAGAAAAAAGGGTGGGTATGCACTGTAGGTTGTTGTTTTCTCACAATACTTTGCATTACATGTATCATGTTTGTTTTATATCTTATTTTTCTATTTAAAAAAGTATTTCAGTGTGTGGCTGCTCAGTCTTTCAGCATATCTCGCCTCATCCCCAACCAACAGTTTTCCCTATAATTCTCACAGTTGTGTTGTCATGGTGACACAGGTTGAGTGGAATCTGATTTGCAAGCATTTTATGCTTGCGTCTTGACTCGACAGAAAGCCCTGCAGTACAGAGCAGGGATGTGTTACCCTTCTGAGGTGTTGGCCTGTTGCATAGAGTTCCTCCATCTAATGGAGTCAGCATTTCTGTAACCTAACGATACAGATATTGTGTACTGTATATTTGTCAAGCAAACACAACCCTGACAGCAAATGCAGCATGTTAAAATACTGTAAGTGCAACACCATACTGATAAGTGGTCAGAGGAAAACAGTGTAATTACAGTTTTGAGAGTTATACAGTAGCGTTTTCATACTTTGAAAATGACATTCCGCTAATGAATGGGCAGACACAGGGACTATTACCTGTTTCCTTTATAAAAGTTCAGTTATCAAACCAAGCTTACAGTTTTTTTGCAACAAAAACTGTGATAATTTTTCATCAGGTATACACTGCATGCACAATTATTAGGCAAGTTGTATTTGTGAGGATTAATTTTATAATTGAACAACTACAGTGCTCTCGATCAGTCCAAAATGTTAATAAACCTCAAACCTGAACATTTAAGAAAGTAAATGTGAGGTTTTGGCTTTCTTAGGAGAATGTCTATGTGTGTACTGTTAGTGTGCAGAATTATTATGCATACTAAATGAAAAACGAAAATTTTCCCATCCATCCATTTTCCTCCGCTTATCCGGGACCGGGTCGCGGGGGCAGCAGTCTAAGCAAAGATGCCCAGACTTCCCTCTCTCCAGACACTTCCTCCAGCTCCTCCGGGGGAATGCCAAGGCGTTCCCAGGCCAGCTGAGAGACATAGTCCCTCCAGCGTGTCCTGGGTCT
>NW_018128150.1:1337633-1356488 GCF_001952655.1 Monopterus albus | reverse complement strand
GTTTGCCAGAATCTCTTCAAGGCCGACCGATAGTCCTTCTCCATGGCCTCACCGAACTCTTCCCAGACCCGAGTTTTTGCCTCCGCAACCGCCTGGGCTGCAGCCCTCTTTAGTAGTACCTCTGGATCCTCTGGGTCTTTCTCTGTCCCGAAGGTGAACGTGTCGTATTTGTCTTGGGCGTCCGAACCAGCGAGGTTGAGGAACGTGTAGGCTTGCACCTTCATGAGGGCAGCGTTGCTGTAGATGCGCCATTCGCGCTTAAACTTCGTCCAATTGTTCGCAATATTATCATCAAAAACCAGGGGGTCGACCTTACGGAGTCCTTGTGCCATCATTACTGTAGGCTGACTTCTGCCACCATGTAAATGTGTGAACAAACAGAGTTAGTCTCTCATTTCGCTGTGTCCAACATTCCTTTAATGTTATCCTTTTTTCTCTACCTCCTCTCTTACCTCTGACCTCCCACGTCACCTCCTGTGGGCAGGCCAATACAGGATTGCCAACATGATGTACAAGTACTAAAACCAGTATGGTAAATAAAGGTAAGAACTTATAGTAACTACTACATGGAAATTAACTGGTTCAAAAGTGGACATATTTTCAACATTTAGCGGTTTTAATCAACTTTAAGATATTTAGCCTATAACAGAAACTTTGCATAAAGTAGCCTGTATTCATGATTATATATTTTTTATATACAAACATTATGATTTCACTGTCCATCATATTATCATATATTCTCTTTTCACACAGACCGCATTTTTGTAAAGACCGTGACAGATTCTTTATCAACCAATCACAGTCCATGATTTGCTGAGTCATCCCTAGCAACGAGGTCAACCACACCTCCTCACCAAGATAAAGGTTTTCTTTCTTGCTCAGAGTTGCTCTGAGAAGTTTCCTAAATCACTTTTAGTCTAGGACTCCCAGCTAGGACTTTTTAGGCTAAGATAGGAGCTCTCAGAGAGAATTCTAAGATGCTTTGTGAATACGGGCCCTGGAGGTCTGGGATACATACTGTATCACTCAGTGCTGCTGAAGTTGAAAACAGCAGGTAGAGAAACGATAAGACAATGGAAGCAAATGACGGGTTTAATGCTTTTATTCACTGACTAAAAGAAGAGAAGCATTCATTCAACATTAAATCAAATCAACATTCGGCAGGTTGACCCCTAAGTGTACATCATCTGTCATTTAAGAGGTTTTACATGGAGGTTTGTTTTTCTCCACAGTAGAACCATGATAAAAATTGTCCTCTCAGCAGGTGAGGACTCTCTCTCTCTCTCTCTCTCTGCAGACTCATCCACTACAGCTGGGAAGATTTCAGTCTTAAAAATTCACCCAAGTGTAAGCAGGTCCTTAATGAAAATGTTTGGACACATGAACACTAGTGGGGACCCTGGGGTCGATATAACCCTTGTGGTTGAGTACCCAGCAATCTGGAACCAGATGTTGCTTTGTATGAAACATGCAATCATAATTTAGCTGAGTTAAAAACTCGTCTCAGTTATTTAAAAACCATGTCTAGATCAGAGTTTGATGTTTTAGAATGTCTCTGCAATATGATACATGATAAATGAAATCTTGTCCAACTGGATTTTGGGCTTCATCTGGTTCCCTGCTTACAGAAGGAAGGTAAAACCCACTGCTGTGTTCAACTGAACAAACACAATCACACAGGAACATAATGCTCAGAATATTAAGGATGGTAAAACTGGTTTTGCAAAAAACAAAACAAAAAACAACAATGTCTGATTTACAAAGTCTGTAAGATCTCAGAATATACTTAATGTTCATAAATTGAACCTGGACATGTGTTGCATAAGAGTAATCCACGGTAATGCATTGCTGATACCAAATATGCACTGTGTGAGTTAATATATCTATTTATATAGTTTATATTTCTTCCTCTATGGTTTTCTGAAGACGCAGCCCGGGCGCTGTCAGCACTGCTTGTGCCCCTTTGTGGCCACTAGTAAGACTGCTGTTATTGCAAACTGTCCTGATTTTAAACAAATGCACAACATTCGTACCACGATAAAACTGGGGCCGACTAGCAAGTCTCACAGAGACCAAAAGTGAGCCCGCTGTCACCGCTGCTGTCATTGGGCTGGCTGACCAGAGTCAGAAGGTCTTAAAACTAAATGATAACATTTCATAAATCATCATAAGGCCAAGTATTGTCTTTGCAAGTTCTTATTAGTTTACATCTTCATATCTACAATGTGACAGTAAGCAAAACTAAATATAAAAACAGAACAGGAAAAAAAAAAATTAAAAACTGAAGGGTGTGGATTATATGCATTCTTCTTGCATAGTTGTGAGACCAGTCTGGGCAGCAGGCCTGCCTGCCTGCCTGGTCAATTAGGAGGTTTGGCTCTCCAGGCTTGACAAGAAAGACTTTGTTTAACCAGTCACAAACATCAGAGCCACAGTAGCTGACGGCTAAATGAAGACAATTGGCTGACACTGACCATGAATATCAGCTCCGTATAGCCAGGTGCTAGATCAACCTCAACAGTATGCAGCACAGCTCTGATACTTTGGCCTGGTTATGTCATCAGCGCCATTTTGTGGTTTCTTCTGTAAAACTACCACATTCCAGTCACGCTGAGATCATCATCATAAGCTGGCTAGAAAACCAGTATTAGTGTCAGCTATGGCAAAAACTGAAAAATGGAGAACATTAGTCCTCTAAGGCCTTCACTGTGCGACCCCCCCTTCCTCCTCTGAGATTATAACTAGCCTCACACACGTCGAGCTATATCCGTTATACACGACTGATTTAAACCAGTGCAATGCACATCCAGTGTTTTTCCCCAAGTAATAGGATGTTAATCAGATTTCTCACATTCATTCATTCAAAGTCTGGCATGTGCTGGTAGTAGTCCATGGTCTTAGCATTTAGATTTAAAAAACAAAAACAAACACAAAGGAAGCATCTGAAATCTTGCACTGTGATCAGGAAACCCTGTCTCTTAACTTCAGAAACATTTCACATTCCCCATCTCTATTTCAGTAAAGGTTTTAGGCAAGAACCATGTTTTCACCTCTTCTAAGGCTATTTTTAAGTGAACTCAAACATCCTGAGAATCAAGATCACAGATGCAGTTGGCAATGATTCAAATGGAAATGAAACTAGTCATGTCTGATGTGTGTCTGTCTGTGACTGAGCCTGATGCTACTTTGGTACTATAACAACACGCACTCAAACGTTTGTCCATGTCAGTGGTATCAGTATTGGCTATTAAGTATTGCCAAACCCAACTCTTTGTATATGGGCCTGATAAGACAGACATGTCCAGACCCCTGTATAACCACAGTTCACAACACATTAGCAAACCATGTCCAGACAGACTTTCACTGTGAAGGAAAAACAAAAAATAAAAATCCATCATAGGCCTTCTCATTCATTTGAATGTGGGACGTATACTGACACAGCAGGGAAACAATTATCGTGACTGCCATGGTAACTTTCCAGAAGTGTAAAATCCGGTGTGTGCGCTTTTGGCATTCGACACATCTCCTCCTACTAGCTGGACTTCCTGGATTATAATTTATTATCTCACCAGTACATGACAACAGCACGCCCTCACATCAATCAGCTCACAGTTTGTTTGCTTTTTTAAACACAAGACAAATGTCTGTAAGACTACAGCCTTAATGAGCTGTCAAGGCAAACTGTCTCAGATGGATTACATTAGAGGCCAGCTCTGTAGGGATTCAATTACCCATCAGGCCACTGGGGCCCTGCTGCCTTCCAGGATTTCTTTACAGATGCATATAAAGAGCATAAAAAATAAGGAACAAAAAACAAAACAAACAGAACAAAAGGACAGAACATGCTCCAACTACATCAAAGTAGCAACTGTTAGCCATCCTCTCATGAATAACTAACACCCTTCTCCCCTCTCGAGCCTTCAAGCCTGTCACTGTAGTGGCAGAACCTGTTAAAACTAAGGCTCCGCTAGCTGTGTGTCAACCGCTTTCTGTATATGCTAGTCCTCATATATAGCACAGCCTGTGTGGAGTGCTTTCACTTGTGACCACCCGTGTACTGGACAAACAGTCCTTGAATGACCTCAAGGTGCAGAGGAATCAAGTGAAAGCAGAAACAGATATTAATTAGCAACATAGCTAACCTTCAAAAGAGCGAGTTGTTAATCTGGTGTGATTCGTTTGTACTAGATGCTGCATCGCTTCAAAAACAGACCACTACAAGTATAGCATATTATAAATGAGACGGGGGGGTTGCAGACACTTTAGCCATGTAGGTAGTAAACCATTTGTAGTCAGATGGCCTGAGTGACCCTTTATATGGAATGTCCTGTTCCTTGTACATCTCTAGCAGCAGCACTTTACAGCTCCAAAAGGCTGGCACTAAAAGCTTGCTATCATATTTGACCTTACACACCATACAGCATATCACAGCAGGCACAATGGCCTTTGTCCTTGCTAGGAAGCTACAATCTGTCACAAAGTAACTTTTGGAAGCACCTGAGGGAGTGCTTAGTCCCTGACATGTGCGGAGCTTGAACCAAACCTCATGTCCTCCTCAAAATTAGTTTTACATTCACTCACTCCTCACAGTGAAACAGGTGATGGAGAAAAGAGAAACAGGAAGGAGTGTGGTGGCAAGCAAATATTGTTGACATGGTCCAACTCCAGGCATGTCTGCGTAAACCTCTGTTACACGAATTAACTGTACTGCACCGGACTAGCAAGGCCTTGCTCTGCTCTGTGAAGGTGCAGCATTTAGAGAGTGGAATCTGGCCACATTGTACCAGTTGTGGAAACAAGGCCGCTAGCCTCTTTTAATTAGAACAGATTGGAAATAAATGTCCACCATAAACACACATCCTACGCAACCAGTCAGTGAAATCCTAAATTTGAAATAAGAGTGCGGCCACTAAGGAAACACTGGCCAAGCTTTTGTTTAAAGTCCCAACCACAGAATGATACTGTTCAGCACAGTGTGGTCCATCGTATAACAAGGCCTGAGGCTGGACAAAAAAACAGAGTGGCACTTGTCAGTGGAAGAATCCAGGACTAAAGGACAAAGAAATAAATGACAGCATAGAAAATACTAGAAGGAGGCGGTGAGTAGAGGATAATACTAGAGCCGCTTCCTGCCAGTGGTTGTATACGTGGGCACTTCAGAGTGACCTGTGCCTGTGTTACTTTTGTTCTACTGTGGTCTTTGGCAGCAAAAAACACATCAAGGGAGGAGAACAGATCCAGTGACTCTTAATATTCATATGTGTGAGCTAGATGCCTGAGCTATTGTTACTTTATCTCCTCCACTTGAAAACTGACTGTACCCTGAGAATAAACGATTTCTGTTCCCGTTTCTTGCTGCAGTAGAAGTGATACAACTCTATCACTGGACATCAAACAAGCCCCCCCATAAATACACACACTATACAGAACATGTATGATTGTTTCATGGCTGATAACTTAGCATACACATATCCATCCCGTCTCATTCACACATTTCTACAGGTTACACTTGACAGTTTCACATGAAAACTTGTACATACAGGTACGCTCCAAGGGAATTTACAACACGTGCTGGAACCTTAGTTACTGCATAATACTGCTTCCTTAAAGTGAAAACTTACAATCGCAACAATTAACAAACAACTTGGGCAGAGCAGAGGATGGAAAATCAGTGAGACTCCAGAAGCTGTCAGGCACAAGATGGCTCTATATTTAGCTATTGGCAATGACACACAGGGATCAGGCATACTGGTTGTCTCCTGATGTGTCCAACTGTCTGAGAGGAGTGTGCCTATCTGTGCTGCTCACACAGTCTTGTCACAAAGCTCTATCCACACCATCTTCACTAACATTTTTTGTGTGTTTCAGTGACAAAACAAAACCTAACAGAAGCAATAATCAATAAGACACTGCTTTGGAATGACTTTCTACTCATGTGTATTATCTACATCACTGTTCATTTTTCCCTCTGAAGTTGTGTGGCCTACATGTTCCTACAAGATTTCTCCTAAGGCCTCCATCTTGGAACACTGTGTGGGACGTGAAACCTAGGATGAGAAAAGTGCTTTGTATGCATAACGTGACAAAATTTATTCTGCTGGAGCTGACATGTCTGAGCTGTCTTGCAAAAACACAACTCTTCTTTTATCCTGGGCCATAAGGACTGAAACAATGACATCTGACTTCTAGTGAGGTGCCAGCAATAGCTAATCTGTAAAACTGGCTTGTTCAAATCAGTTGTTTGTAAAACTCTGTCTACCTAGCAGAGATGACAAAACTGCTGTGACTATTCCTTCTTATTACACAATGACCATACACAATACAAAGAAACAAAGTTCAGCTTTAAAACGAGAGATGAGAACAAAAAAGGGAGGAGAAGATAAAAAAACCAACATATTTTGGTCTAAAAAGTGTTATGTTGGTGCTGCTGTCCCCTCTGAGTGGGAGTGTATAGCTCTATACACACACAGCCACAGATGGCCACAACGAAACTCTTGGTACCAAAGTGCATTTCTCCTGAGATACGGACCAAGAACTAGATGGCTAAACCATCAAGGCCCTTTAACAAACAAGCAAACATTTGGTAACCACAGGCCCACTACTAGGACCAGTTCATTCTGAACCAAGCAAAAGTGCTGGTCTGCTTTTATTTTAACTGTGGCTCCGTATCAGTACACCCTTAAAATAAAATAAAATAAAATAAAATAAAAAGTAAAATAGTCAGCCTTGTAAATTATAACCTTGATATGGACCCTCACAGTCTGCAGTACCATTGCTCTTGGGAGGATAACTTTCCTACCAATGGCTATTTGAAAGTCATAAGCACTTGAAAGTCACCACACTGGAGCATCCAACACAAAAAATACTGCGCCCAGTTATCAGCTTGTGATGTGTCTGAAGCACAAGATATTTTGTCTATGGTGCCTGGCCTGGACCATGAACATGTTAGCACTTTCACTGAGCTGCAGGAACAATTAAATCATTTGTAAAAGTGTTCACTCAGTGATTCTCAAAAGTTAGAATCTGAAGTCAAAGCCATCTCCTTACCCTTGAGAATGAATGCCTAAAGAACAAGCCAGCAGCACAGCCAGACAAAAGCTACTGTGTCACTTACTCCTGCAAACTGACTACATTCAGTTCAGAGAGTAATTGGGCCCAGCAGGTCCTCCATCGACTGCTCCAGTCACTCCCTATCCTGGTACAGAACATACAAAACATGTGCAATGAGCAGATCGACTTTGCCATTCCTTAGTCTAGCTTAATCTTTGAAAACAAATGTATGATTAAGTTTGCTGACCCTTCATCCAAGGTGAAGCGAGGGTTCATCAGATGGCAAGATAAACATCATCAGTAACATCAACTGCATCCAGAAAGCAAGGGTTTGTTTCCAAGGCAACTGTGACTTAAGACAAAATAAATAAGAGTATTTCTCACATTAACCGATTGTTTCACACACCTTGCACAGCATCAACACCACCTCTGTCCTGGTCATAGTGATGTTAAAACCCTACCAGACACTGACAGAAGAACCTTCCATCTCAAAAAAACAAAAACAAAAACAAAACTTTGTTGTGCTGTAGACACCATTTCTCCACCAACCAAGAGCAGAATGTCCAAACTCATTTATTCAGCAGCCCCAACTATTGTAGCAGGATATGAATCTGATAATTTTCTGTAGCAAATACAACCACACAGTAAGCCTTCAATAAAAAACAAAACAAAACAAACTTGCCTAACTGGCCAACAGCATGAGAGTTGAGTTACATTCAGTGCACCCTTTTCTTGTCTCTATCCAAAATCATGAATTGCTTTACTCTATAACAAGAAGATCACCACTGTGGAAAAACTGCTTCCTACCCCCAGTACTGCTAGCATAACTGCAAAACCTAGATTTAGTATCTGCCAACTTAGGAAGCTGTGCTGACAGAACACTGATATTTCAGCATGGCCTTGCTGAGAATCTGGAAGCATTCACAAAGATTTTATCAAAACAAGGATGTATATGGCATTATGGAATGAAAACCTGTCCTCTCTTGAATAATGCAGAACTATCTGAAGACCCTCATGTCATGGTGCACTCTCCTGTTCATTCATTTGACTTGATATCCTGACACTGGAACCGGTGATACCAGGTGATTTCTAAAGGAGAGCAAAGACAGCTATATTTATCCTGAATATAGAAGCTCTACTACCAGCTCACTACAAATTAATACACAGTAGGGGTGTGTTGACTATGATGGGTTGACTCTTAATTATTGGCTCTGAATGTCAGTCAGAAGACAAGGCTCTCTATTTAGCCAACAGGTGAGGCTTCTCAAAAAGTCGACAAGTGTGCAGGGTTGGAAATGTGTTGGCAGCAAGCATGCAACAATATTCTCCATAACACCACCAGTAAGGGGCTCATAACCCTTAAAAAACCCAGCTGGCTTTGAAATGCCACTCACGTCATGGCACTCATATGGCTGTTTAAACTGATTTGCACCAGCCTCAGTCAGCTATCTTACAGTGGAGTTTCCAACCCTGCTGGCAAGGCTCTTGGATTAGTGGACAAGTACACAAGGTGCTCTTTCAGTGCAACAGAAGAAGCAGCTGAGGTTGAATTACCCAGGAAGTGACTGATCAGTTAGTTTGTACATGCCAACTTTTGCTAGAATGGAGCAGACTGACAGACACAAAACAAAAGTTAAAGTTTCACAAATAAAGACAGTAGCTTATGTCTCAACACGCGCTACCACTCCCTCCAACCCCAAATCCCACCAGACCATCACTCAACCCACCTGCCTGTCCTGTTCTAGCTATGAGCAGGATATTAATATCTGTATTTAAATACACACAAAGCCTATACAGGCAAGGAAACCACCACACAGGAAAAACAAGATTACACACAGAGCAGGGAGATGAAAAACAGTGAAAAAAAAATAAAAATTCAAAGTTACAATATATAGAGCTTCTGGAGGTTAAGGTGAAGGAGGAACATTGAGCTCTGAATACTTATTGTTGCAAGACCAGACCAGCCTGGGTCATGCCAGGCAAGAGGGCATTTTTAAGAAGCAGGATGACCCATTTTAGTAGACAAATTAAACACTCTCATGACTAAAGATTTGTCAGTCATCAGAGACTGGCAATCCTTCAAACAAAATGAATATCAAATGGTTAATTATATTATCCAGTTTTGAATATTCTTAAACTGGACAAAGTCCCAACTAAGTTGGGTTTTCCAAGTCACTGGCTAACTAGATCATCAAGAAGCAAAGCAAGAGAACAGGGAATATGTTGGAAACTGGTGGGGCTTGATTGTGTGCTAAGACTTCTATGAAAGAAACAAAAAATAAAAGCCCACATCAGTTCGCGTCAATTTAATTAATAGATTATTCAAAGATCCATTTTCGATTTCTCACTTGGGTCTATTTCTGACCTGGTTCAGAGGTCTGAGCTGACTTGGGCCTGGTGGGTCTGGCCTGGTCTTGAGACAGTTTGGACTGTGATGTGTTGGTTTGGGTTTGCCAACCCTGCCTACATGCCCATGCTGAAGGCGTGCAGCTCGTGGTGGAAGTGCTGGGTGGGTTCGGACAAAACCAGGCTGGAATCCAGACAAGGGTGCCAGACACGGCCGAGGCCCAGTGAAACCTCTTTGACCAGGGTATGCACTGGGTTGCCTTCCATGCACTGGTCTGGATCAAAGTCGATGCTCTCCTCAGAGACAGTCAGGACACGAAGGCTGGAGCCTCGCAGCCGAGAGATGGCCACCAAGTTGTGGGACCACACAGTGTAACCTGTGGAGAAAGACAGGGTGAGGAATGTTGGCCTAATCTTGTCACTATTAAGGAATAACCTTTCAGTTGCACACTCCGCATACTAAAAAAAAAAAAGAAGAAGAAAGAAACCATTATTCAATGCAAAAATAAACATGCTTATGAATTCACAGTAATTACAGCACTTCTTTTTTTCTGGTTCCTCATCATTGCTCAGATGGAACTCTGTCCTAATTCTGGACAAACTGTGTGTAGGTCAAGCGGCAGCTGCTGAAGGCAAAACCAAAATACAACCTGAGATGTCTTCATCACATGGTGTGCAGTATTTGAAAAGAGGCCATTCAAATGTCTTCACGCTTGAGATGTTATTATTCACACACTAATAAAGCCTTATAGTGGCACTAATCAATATTTGTACAGCAGCAATGGAAGAAACGACTCTGTAAAGTTAAAGGTCTCCTCACTGTGATGAACCCACACGTTACAACCAACCTCTGCAGTTCACCTCAGTGCTACAGAGCTTATATTTTTTGTGATCATTACTTTGTTCTGGTTCACTGCAAGAAATGTCACCATTTGGTTCACTCTCAAAACTTCCATTGTCTTTGTTTCCAAACACAGGAAGTAGCAGTTCAGAGAAAATGTGTTGATGAACCCACTGTACTCTGTCTGCCCAACACCAAATGACAGACACGGTTAGCAACTAGCAGGTGAGCAGCAGCATTCAGCAACTAAAGAGATATTTCTCTCTGGAGTTGGTGGAGGGTGAATATTAGACTTGCTGTTAACTGACTGCTATTTAAGGTAACAGTATGTCAATGCTGTGTTTAAAGCTTTCTGTGCTTCCCACATGGAGGGAAAAAAAACCAACAACAACCACCACTTAATGCAGGTGTAATATTAAAGGTGCCTGAGTTTTCTTGTAAACACACAAATGTTATGTATACTTTCAGTGTTAGTCACCAAAACACAGCGTATACATCCTGGAGATCTACATCCTGGAGATCTACCATATGAGATCAGTGCATTTCCTCCCTCATTTGCAAAGCAGATTTTTTTAAAGGCATTTTAAGTCTATTGCTTCCACTCCTGTTTACTGCCTAACAGTCTGTTTCTTTTGTTTCTGCTGGTACATAACTGCATGTTGATCAGCAGTATTTTGTGCACAAGACAAACTAAACAAAGATGTGCTCACACATGGGCCTTATTGAGTAGAATTAACGATCCCACTGCAAATCGATTCTGGGAAGGTGCCTTTTGCTCAAATCATATACATATCATATATAATCTATACTATTAAGTGACAGGAAGTTACATATTGGATGTAAACTTTCTTCTCCTGAATCCCACTTGTCATGAGTTCAGACCAAAATGTGACATCTTCACCACTTTGCCTGTGGCCAACTTGCCGAAGTCTGTTTTACCTCTAAACCAGGGAGCATATGTTCATACGTTGCTTGTGACTCTCATACTTGAGATGTGAGGTCACTGTTGTTTAACCAATCACAGATGACAGCTCTGCGAGTACCTACCTCTTCCTATCCCCTCCCCTACCTCCTGAGGGGTGCAGAAAGCTCCAGGAACTCACCTCCCCCTACCTCCTGAGGGGTGCCGAAAGCTCCAGGAACTCACCTCCATAGCAGGCTGAAGGCAGTGGAAACAAAAGCACTACCTGCAATAAGGGCTACGTCTTCCCTTACATTTCAGTGGGTTCCTAGAGCGGGAAAAGCCCCATCCCTGAAACAACAAACTGAACTCACCATGTATCACCAGTACAGCCAGCTGAGTACATCTCCATGCTAAGAGGACCAATGGGTCCTCATTGCGATTGATACTGAGGTCAGGAAAGTCAGGGCCATCCCTCAGGAGCAGGAACTGAGTCAGTGTTTTTTTGTACTGCTGAGAGACGAGCTCCAATGTGGCGTCGGTCACCAGTGTGCTGCAACTGTCGAGGTGAAGGCGCTCCAGAGGCAGGCTAGGCTTTAGGACCCTGAGGAGCTCTGAGCTGTCTACCTCCAGGGCCATGATGTACACTCGTAGGTTGGCACTCACACGAACCTTGGGAGGAGAAGTTAAACTTGACTGATGTACAGTATACAGGATTTATTATTAGATTTCAACTAGTGTATACATTTCTTTTCTTGCTATCAAACAGAGCCTGCAACACAGACAATCACACATAGCTTCTGCATTACCAGTGCCTTCCAGTCATCCTCTGTAGCAATCCCTTCTAATGGTTTGCACTCTAGGGCAGCGCCGTTCAGCAGCAGGGAGAGGCGGTGCAGTGGAGTACGGTGTGGAGAAGCCAGCAGACCACAAAGCTCAGATGTCAAGTCAGAGAAATCCAGAGCCAGAGAATGAAGATTAGAGAGACGTTCCAGCTCTGATGGTGATATGAGAGGACCTGAGGACATTTAAAGAGAGGTGACACACCGCAAAAACACTATAATGTGCCACTCCTACTACAATATTTAAACTTTGATAGGACTGAGTTGCTCAGTGTGTACCAAGAATGCGAAATACTAGACAAATACATACCTAGCTGGTGGTCCAGCACACTAAGATGCTGTAGGGTCTCAGCTGAAGGATTTGACAGGCAGGCCAAAGAGCACGAAGTCACCAGACCCAGCATGAAGCTACAAGACAACCACCGCAGCTGCCTGCTGTTAGACAGCACCTCCATGAACAACTGCTGGATTCTGCAGAGAGCAGAGAAGAGGGGAATGAAGAGAAGATGAGAAAAATTATCTTAAATTCACTTTGCCAGCAGGATTATAGTTTCCTACAAAGTTCATCTAACATACCTTCAGATCAGTTCATGCCAGTTAAACAAAATGTAAGTTACATCCCAAAAATAAACCTTATGAATGAAGAAAGAAAAACAAGATTAAGATTGGGATATGCATTCCATTGGCAGATTATAGGGTTCACCCACCTAAAGATCAGTTGAATAAATCCTTATTTGTGAAGGTGATAATTTATGTTCAAACTCTTTCAGAGAGGTGTTACAACTGTGTGATCATTTTGGGCACTGTAGTTTGTGCTGCTGTTGAACTGCCTAGCCTCAGGATTTTCAACTAATTATGACCCAGGGACCACCATTGTGACTAAGAAGTAACCTGAGGACCACTGGTGGATAGACCAGATTATTATTATTTTAATCCTGAAAGTCACCTGGGCTTTTCAAAATTTTATATATTGGATTATTCTCAAACAACAAGTAATACATGGATATGTGTAGAAAAAGATTCCTAGAGTGAAACTACGTTATTGAATACATGTTCAGGGACCACCTGCAATGCCTTCATGTGCCACAGATCACTGATTGAAAACCCATGTCTTAGCCTCATAGATATAAAAAGTGGACAAAATAATATAAACACCTGTCAGTATATTGCAATACTGAGAAGATGTAATAGTCTTATGCTTTTAAATACGAACATACCTATAAAATCAAACAAACACTGCAGCTGTGAAATTAGGAATATCTAGATTGCATCAAATCCTTCAAAACATACTGTGTTTGTGTAAACTCACATTGTGATACCACCCACCTTCCTACCACTGAGTTGCAAAACACATCCATACTGGTTGCTAGGAATGAGAAGTACTATGATGCAGAAAGGACAGGCTATCAACACTGCCAGTGATATTTGGAGAGGCAAAGGTTTGTGTAAGTTGAAATGTGCCTTGAAACTGTGGTTCCTAATACATAACTTAACTTTTTCCACATTTTCTTATGTTACAGCCTTATTCCAAAATGGATTAAATTCATTACTGTCCTCAAAATTCTATAAACAATACCCCATAATGACAATGTGAAATAAAAAATGAAGAAAAAAAAAAATCACAAGTACATAAGTATTCACAGCCTTTGCCATGACACTCAAAAAATTGAGCTCTGGTGCATCCTGTTTCCACTGATCATCCTTGAGATGTTTCTACAACTTGATTGGAGTCCAGCTGTGGGAAATTCAGTTGATGACATGATTTGGAAAGGCATACACCTGTCTATATAAGGTCTTACAGTTAACAGTGCATGTCAGAGCACAAACAAAGCCATGAAGTCCAAGGAATTGTCTGCAAGTCTCTGAGACAAGATTGTGTCAAGGCACAGATCTGGGGAAGGGTACAGTATAATTTCTGCAGCATTGAGGGTCCTAATGAGCACAATGGCCTCCATCATCCATAAATGGAAGAAGTTTGGAACCACCAGGACTGTTCCTAGAACGGGCTGCCCGGCCAAACTGAGCGATGGAGAGAGAAGGGCCTTAGTCAAGGAGGTGACCAAGAACCTGATGGTCACTCTGAAAGAGCTCCAGCATTTCTCTGGATCAAGGCCTGTATGGTAGAGTGGCCAGACGGAAACCACTCCTCAGTAACAGGCACATGGCAGCCTGCCTGGAGTTTGCCAAAAGGCACCTGAAGGGCTCTCAGACCACGAGAAACAAAACTCTCTGGTCTGATGAGACTAAGATCGAACTCTTTGGCCTGAATGCCAAGCGTCATGTCTGGAGGAAACCAGGCACTGCTCACTACCTGGCCAATACCATCCCTACAGTGAAGCATGGTGGTGGCAGATAACAAAGGAGTGGCTACAGGACAACTCTGTGAATGTCCTTGAGTGGCCCAGCTAGAGCCCAGACTTGAACCCAATTGAACATCTCTGGAGAGATCTGAAAATGGCTGTGCACCGATGCTCCCCATCCAACCTGATGGAGCTTGAGAGGTATTGCAGAGAAGAATGAGAGAAAGTGCCCAAAATAGGTGTGCCAAGCTTGTAGCATCATACTCAAAAAGACTTGAGGCTGTAATTGGTGCTAAAGGTGCTTCAACAAAGTATTGAGCAAAGACTGTGAATACTTATACATGTGATTTTTTTTATTTTTAATAAATTTGCAGATTTCAAACAAACTTTTTTCACGTTGTCATTATGGGGTATTGTTTGTAGAATTTTGAGGGCAATAATGAATTTAATCAATTTTGGAATAAGACTAACACAACAAAATGTGGAAAAAGGTAAGCACTGTGAATACTTTCTGGATGCACTGTATGTAGTGCAAACATCAGAGAAGCAACATTGCACTTAACAAAGCCAAATGTCCCTAAGTCCATACTGGGACAACCTTGATGACATCAACAGGGTTATTTTCTAAGACTTCTGAGCATGGCATTAATTTAACATTTATTTGACCAGAGATTCACAAAATGTTCCAATTAGTGTGTTAGCACAAGATGTTGTACTGGATTGTTTTAAAAACATGACATCGTCATTTACAGCTCTCGGTTTCTAAACAATTGCTCCACCTTAATCGTGTGATCCTCGGCGTCTGCACCTTATCAGTCCGAGTGACATTATAATCAGCAGTTTACTGACAGAACGCCGGTCACTTGCAGTGAGTATGTTTGATGTAGACAAGTCATGAGAAGTGCTGTGGGGATGCTAGAGATGTGTGGGTGTGCCTTCTAACTTAATGGTGACAAAATGTCAAACATTTACCCATTTTGCAAATTATCATTCTGATTAAATCAGTTACCAATATTGTACCATTTTTCAGGCTTAAATAAAGTACATTTTACTTGCAATGCAATTATCCACTGTATGGAAGAAACAACCACTAACAAGCCATTTCTGTATGTTGAGTATGCTTACTCATTGATCTTTTTGTCTCCCTGGTGAATCTGGTGCAGGATAGAGCTGTATCCTCCATCCTGCTGGAGAATGCATGTGTCTCCATACAGACTCAGCTTTTGCAGGTTTCTAGACAATGAGAGAGACAACATTAGAAAGACAGGAAAATAAACAGCAGTCAGTGACATATCTATCATAAAAAACAATAAAAGATAAGTAATTTTGGGGATTTTTATCTGACTGGGACAGAACCACGCTGAATCATATAACAAGGCAATTATCTGAAGAGGATGTGTGATTGTCATCAGTTTGTTCTGTCAACATTTGTTTGAGTCATTGCTAGAAGCTATGTATCTGGTCTTAATCACACATTTGGCATAAGGGAGGCTTGGTACTTTTCAACAAAAACAACAGCAGTTAGACTAGGTGTTGCATTTAACCGTTTCCAGGTCTAAACAACTTCATAAAATGATTTACATACACATTAGGCAAATTGGAAGCATTTTGCACAATCTAATCTAACCGTGGCTCTGCATATTGTGGAGCTGTCTGCACAGAATTATGGCTGCACATGCACTTTGCTGCACTGCTGTGTAGAGCCCTTTATACCCTCGTTCCCAAAAAAGATTGGCATATGGTCTACTTCACTGTTCTCAAAAACTGATGCTTTGAAAAGCAGTCAAGATAAGCACAGAGGTCAGAATGTACCCAGCTACAGCCTTCCAAACAGGCCATTTCATGTCTGAAAGATTGCCAGTGTACTGTGTGGGAAAGAATGATCATACAGCCACACATGACATAGGCCTGCTTGCTAGTACTGCATAGGCCTACATCATGTTCAATGCAGCCCACCTGCTGTATACCAGCTGAGAGCAAAGCCTCACAAAATGCCAGAAAAACAACAGCAGTCTCGTGTGCAACTACTTATGTGTGTGAAATTGCTAATAAAGGAATGCTGAGGAATCTCTTTTTATAAATCTGAACATGTACCACTGGAGTTGGTGTTGACTGAATGAAACAGCATTCATCTCCTGATAACATGACAACTCAAGTTAGATAAGACAGTATTAAGCAATGGTCAAGTGGTCTGAATTGATAAAATAGAAGTAGAGGTTAGCAGCTTGTAGATTTCTGTTCTGCTTTGTCTGTTAGGAACACTAATGTCAACTTAACACATCATTCAATAATTAAATAATTTAACTATGCATACTGACACCTGGATAAACCCCATGTTGTCACATTTCAAAACCACACTGAATTATTGTTCAGCACTAAACACACAGCTTAGGTTAGATTGTTTTTTTTTTACAGAAACTGCTCAATAGGAATGATTCAGACAACAGAAAAGTTTTCAGCACTCAGCAGAAACAAGGCAAGTACTGCACAGCTCCAGTTTCAATGCTACAATGTAAAGAATAATAGACAGTGTTAGAGAGGATATACAGGATTTGCAATAAAGCAGGAATCTTAACATTCAGAGGAAAGGTTTTACAGCAAAAATGATCCAAGTGCTCATACTTTACATATGCAGCTCACAGGCGATTATATCCTATTGTATGCAATGACAAATAAGAGATAAACAAATACACACATGTACAGTGTTTATGTTTGTGTGTCTGCGCTGACATCCATCAAGTCACAGGCAACGAAGCTTTCTCTAATCATTACTAGGGTTGCACTATGTGCTGGTGTGGGGAGACCATGTACCACGGAAAATAGAACTGGCTGCAAACGCAACATGTTCAATATTTGATGATTGTACATTTGGAACCAAGCAGTAAAAATATTATGTATTAAGAATGACTTCAGATACATTAAGACAACGTTGGCTGACAGCACTACTGAAAAGACATGACCCGATTACGTAACTCCTAATGTCACAGTTTGTTTATAGCTAACTAAGCTAGATGGCGGCTAGCTTACTGCGACGCATCAAAATATTGTGAAATTTAGACAAGCATAAAATATGTCGCGCCAATTCCTAAATTCAATTAAAAACACAGACCGTTAAAGACGTCATGAAGCAGATTTAACGTTACCTATTGTTTCGGATGCTGATGAATACACACAACACCTGGTCCAAGTAGGTAGCCATGGCGTCTCTCCATCGCTCGGGGAGCTGCGGGTCACTATCAGGACCGGGAGGATGGTCCATCCTGGTGGTGGACGGGTCGCTGTTCAAAGGGCTAAGGCAGCCTCCGGCCAGTGCGACTTCCACCTGTATCTCACGCACAAACGAGCCAAACTTCCGCATGAGAAACTCTAGTCTCGAGGTCTCCTCGGAGCTGGACCTGCTGCCGTTACAACCACCACCTATCCGCAGTTTGAGCTCGGTCCACAGAGCAGGGTAGAACAGACACTCCCTCCAGCGTGAACACACGGCCGAGGCCCGGAGCTTGTCCCGATCAGACAGAAAGGAGAATATGTGCACAATAAGCTCGCTAGGTAAAGCCATGGCCCCGACACCCCCGCACAGAGCCATGGCGAGTTAAGAAAGCCGCTGTCTGAAAACCAGTTAGATATAAATGAAATGTTAGAACCGTCGTAAAAATCCGTTCTACAGCGGTGAAATACAGCGTCTCAGCGAAAACCGTTTCTCAGCTTTGCTGGACTGCACCACTCGCTTTCAATGCACGGCAGTCAAGGGGCGCAACTCTACTGTCATAAATATTGCAAAAATGTCTGTCACGGGACACGTTTCATTATATATTTTGGTGAAAATAAATGGAATCCTTTCCTTATTCGACCATATTAAGGCTTCAGAGATATTTTTACCAGGATTGTGGTAATTTGTGACTGCATCGCTTGCTTTGTCAAGTGAATGGTTTAGTCCAGTGTTGCTGTTATTTTTGTCATATTGCCGTGGTCCGCGGGAGGGCGGTGTTTCTCAGCAGAATACAGTCAATGCAACTCGAGGCAACACGTGATTTTTATTTTGAAGTTGATTCCCAACCAGACACACCCCCCTGCAGTGGGCAGCACAGTGGCGCAGTGGTTAGCACTGTTGCCTCACAGCGAGAAGACTCCAGGTTCCCCACCCGGGACCTTTCTGTGTGGCGTTTGCATGTTCTCCCCCGTGCTTGCGTGGGTTCTCTCCGGGTGCTCCGGCTTCCTCCCGCAGTCCAAAGGCATGCAGCTTGGGTTGATTGGTGTCTCTAAATTGCCCATCGGTGTGCGTGCGTGCGTGTGTGGTTGTTTGTCTATGTGTTAGCCCTGCGATGGATTGGCGACTTGTCTGGGGTGTACCCTGCCTTCGCCCGATTGCCGGTCGGGATTGGCTCCGCCCCTCCCCACCCCCTGTGACCCCGCTCAGGGACTAAGCGGTTCCTTAGACTACAAGATGCCACTCATGGTGATTTCTATAGAAAGAGTTGGATATAATTTCAAACAACAGCAGTTTTGGATCCATCATATTTCGGACTGAGAATGAGGATATTATGAGCCAGCATTAATACACTTTGTGTCCTGCTG
>NW_018128150.1:1335600-1337604 GCF_001952655.1 Monopterus albus | reverse complement strand
AACACTTTCAGATTTATTGTTCATAAGTTAAGCTAATAAGTCTAGATATACTGTATGAGGATGTATGAGAATACTCAATAATACTCCAAAGGTATCTCTTAATATTTTTGTGAATATGACCATACATATTAACAAGATAGAAAAATTTCAGTGCAGCTTTGTGCTTTATCAGTTAAACCTTCTCATCTACTGTTGTAGATTAGAGTATGAACACCAGAGTTGGAAGTTAATATTACTGTAGATTTTTCTGTACTTCTACAATATGAGTTGTTGTAGAGAACAAACCTGAGATACTGCAGTTCTAGTTCTGTCTGTTTAGCAATGCAGTTACCTTTCTGTCCATAATATATGATTTTTAAACTAAAAAAAAAAATTTGAGATGTCATGGCAATGACTGTGGGTTTGCCACTGAGTTACACTTATCACCACAAGACAGCAGTACGACTCTTTGTAGAACCACAAATGAGTTCTCTGTCAAGTTTTAAACACTTCCATGCTTCTTTCTTGTCCAGTCTTCAAACTCAATCACTGATTTGCTCACAGGGAATTGCTTGGAGGCAATGAGACATGAAGGAAAGAAGAGAAGATTATCTATTTACGTAGTGAAGCACTTGGAGACCAAAGGGGATTCTTTTTAAATAAAATTTCCTCTCAAGTGATTGACTGCAGTAATTTTATAGTAAATGTACCAATATATCTTATGTAAAAGTCCATAAGTTACTGCTGGTTAATTTCTGTCACAGCAGATTTATTTTCTTTGAAGTGATGACAAAGGAACATTGTGAGAGCCAATATACATTGCCTATAAAAAGTATTCAGCCCCTTGGATGTTTTACCCTTTTATTGATTTTATAAATCAATCATGGTCAATATAATTTGGCTTTTTTGACAAACAAAATTGAGTTAGGTCAGTCATTTTAAAGGGGGTGAATATTTATGCAATCACTTATTTCACATTATGTATTAATTGACATTGCTTTGTAAAAACCTGTTTTCACTTTAGCATTAAAGAGTTTTTGTTTTGTGTGAGGGCCCAGAGATAAGAGCCTGGCCAGAGATATGTGGTTCTCCATGGGTGAAGCAGAGTGTAGCATGGCCTGTTTGGGACTTAGAAAAATTAATGACCTGTGGTCCTGGTACTCAATATTGGGACTTAGAAAAATTTCTGTTCCCACACAGTGTAATATCAGAGGCATGAAACTCCATTTGGAGTACCAGGAGCACGAAGTTGTGGCCGGGCGGTTTAAATTGTTTAGCCCAGGGAGGGGGCTTAAGCATGGGTACACAGGTTCAACCGGTGCGCCGGGTGCCTGGAGCTCTGGTTCACCGGGGGAGCTAGCTGGTTCCTTTCCCCCCCACTATGGAGCTCCATTCCCGGGGTACTCCCTGGTGATAACGGGGTACACATGTTCAGCTGGTGCGCCGGGTGCCTGGAGCTCTGGTTCACCAGGGGAGCTAGCTGGTTCCTTTCCCCCATTATGGAGCTCCATTCCCGCAGTACTCCCTGGTGATAACAAAGCATAGAGTCCCTGGGGCTTTGGTTCAGAATATTTATATGTAAATATAATTTATAGTCCACATAGGTTCAGGTCAACAGTTGTTTTTTTTTTTGTCAGTTTTCTTTTAGTAAAAATCTAAAAAAAGGGTCCATTTGACCTGGATGCAACACAAGGGTTAAATTTGATTGTATTTACATCTATTAAAAATTTATTATAAAAATGGTATATGGTATGCATCTCTGCATTTAAAACTGGGTAGTTTTGCAGACATCTAAAATTTAGGTTTTTTCAATCTTACATGTCACTTGCTAAATTTGTTAACAAGAGTAACACTGAAAGCAATGTTTGTCAAAGTCCTCTAATCTTGATTTACCTATTTTAATTCACCCACTCTATTGATAGAAGCTTGATAAACAATTTAGCACAGTGGTCCCCAACCTTTTTATCACTGCGGACCGGTCAACGCTCGACAATTTTACCGCGGCCCGGGGGGGGGGGGCGGGGG
>NW_018128150.1:1332407-1335325 GCF_001952655.1 Monopterus albus | reverse complement strand
AAAGAAAGCTGATATTCAAGGTAACAGCTCTGACGGCTTCATACCATAGGAGTCTTGAGCTGGTTCCAAAGACTTCTCATTGAAGACTTCTGTGTCACTTTCACTGACTTGAGACTTCTGTACAGCTCTAACTTCAGGAAGACAGAGCAGCTGTTTTGATAAAACAACATTTTGCGTCAATACTGTGGAAGGGAAAAACAATTAAGTGCAAGAATGAAAGACGCAGCACTGAACTGTGACAGAAGGAAATGGGTTAGTCCATGGAAACCTTACAAGTAGTACAGGTAAGTAAGTAGTACAAGTGGTCACAGAATTGACTTCCGGTGTGTGGACGCTGGCGCGTTTTGCTGCCGCTACTCACGGAGGCTCTCTTTTTGCTCTATGTAATTGTGGTTTCTCTTGTTGTTTTGTTCATGATGTGGCTCTATAAGCTCTTTGTCTGGTCGGCACTAACTTGGATTTTGCTGTAACTTGCTTACCAGCCTGTGGTAGGCTTGATCCATTACTCGGCAGCTGAGCTCCTCCGGTTACGCGGTCAGCTGTTTGTGCCCTCGCCGGCAGCGCTTTACCTCCACCCTGACATTGCTCTTCTACCTCGTCGAAAGTATATTCACCGTGGTTCCCGGCGCAACTTCCAGCATGATAACTCTAAGGTAATTACCTCTCTATGGTCCTCTTCTCACCATCCAACTAGAGGCACTCGTCGGGCTGTGGATCACAGTGTGCTGGCCAACCTAGCCAGGGTGGCTAGCCCCTCCGACATGCATCACAGCTCTGCTAAATTTGGCGTCCTTAACATTCGCTCTTTAATGAGCAAGGGCCACATTCTCCGGGACCTTATCACTGACCGTAAGTTGGATTTTATGTGCCTCACTGAAACCTGGCAACAGCCAGGGGACTTGTCACATCTTAATGACTCTTCTCTTCCTGGGTTTGTTTACATTTGTCAACCCCGTGACTCAGGTCGCGGGGGAGGGCTTGCATTAATCTATCGTGACAAGTGGAAAGTCCAGCCAGTATCTGTACCCATGTTCAGCTCATTTGAATCCCTTGTTTGCAAACTTACTGGCCCTTCTCCTATTATTGTTGCTGTAATTTATCGTCCTCCTAATTCACATTCTGGCTTTTTAAATGACTTTTCAACCTTCATCACTCACTTAGCCACTCTATCACCAAATGTAATACTGCTGGGGGACTTTAATATACATATGGACAATAACAAAATTCTTCTTACCAAAGATTTCTCATCAGGCCTTGACAGTTCTGAATTTCAACAATTCATAGATTTTCCCACCCATATTAAAGGACATATCCTGGACCTAATATGTTGCTCCAGGCTCACTCCATCCAGCTGTTCAGCTGATGAACTCCCCATCACAGATCATTTCTTCATTTCATTTGATGCTGCAATCTGTCTCTCCAGTACGAGGCCGTCTTGTCTCATCTGCTTCCGGAATATTAAGAACATTAACATGGATGCCTTACTTTCCAGTCTTGACTCTTTTGGGACCTCTGTTGGCTCTTCTTCCCCCAAGGAGCTTGCTACATTATATAACAATACCCTTTCTAATATTCTCAACTCCCTTGCCCCAGTATAAACCTGGACTGTATCATTCTCTCACACTGCCCCCTGGTTTACCCCTGAACTCCGGACTATGAAAACCAAAGGCCGCCAACTTGAGCGCCTCTTCAGGAAATCTGGACTCTCCATTCACAGGGATCTGTATAAAGCCCATATTTTACACTATAAGGACTCCCTTTTATGTGCCAAATCTAACTACTACTCCGGCCTCATCTGTGCCAACACTGGTAATACTAAGTCACTTTTCTCTCTCCTCCAACCCCGATTCCTTTCCCCCTCACTTTTACTCAACTGATACCTGTAACTCTCTCATGCGGTTTTTTGCTGAGAAAATCCAAAATATTCATCAGCAACTCCACCCAAATACTCTACCCTCTACCTCTTTTGAACCCTTCCCCCCAGGTCAGTTTTTCTCTGCTTTTCACCTCCCGGATGCTTCTGATATTGCAGACCTTATTCATTCATCAAAATCGTCCACATGTGTGCTTGATCCTCTCCCCACCACTTTGGTTAAATCCCGTCTTCCTTCTCTACTTTCACTCATAACTGCAATTATCCATTCATCACTCACCACTGGATCTGTTCCCACACAGTTTAAAATCACTGTTATCACCCCAATCCTGAAAAAACCTGGTCTCAATCCAAATGACTTTAATAATCTTCGCCCTATTTCTAATTTGCCTTTCATCTCCAAAATCCTGGAAAAGACTGTTGCTACTCAACTTCATTCCTACCTAACTCAAAATAACCTCTACGAGCAGTTTCAGTCAGGTTTTCGCCCTCTCCATAGTATTGAATCTGCTATCATAAAAATCACTAACGATCTTCTTTTGGTGGCAGATTCTGGCTTACTTTCTCTTCTTATCCTTCTCGACCTGAGTGTTGCCTTTGATACCATCTCTCACTCTATCCTTCTCACCAGATTAGCTTCTATTGGAATCACCCACACCACGGGAAATTGGTTTAAATATTATCTCTCTGGCCACACTAAGCTCATTAAACTTCAGTCTTTTACCTCCACTCCTTCCCCTGTTTCCACTGGTGTGCCCCAGGGCTCAGTCCTGGGGCCCCTTCTGTTCATCATATACCTCCTCCCCCTTGGCTACATATTCCGTAAATACAACATTTGCTTTCACTGTTATGCGGATGACACCCAGCTCTACCTTTCTTGCAAACCTAATTCTACACTCCCACCTCCCTCCCTTACAAACTGCCTGGTTGAAATAAAGTCTTGGTTCTCAAATAATTTTCTCAAACTGAATAGTAATAAAACTGAATTTCTTTTAGTAGGTACTAAATCAATTCTATCCAAAGTAGACGGTTTTTCAATTTCCAT
>NW_018128150.1:1328242-1330760 GCF_001952655.1 Monopterus albus | reverse complement strand
AGAGTCATCTGTGGCACAGTCCTCCTGAAAGAACAAGCAGATTAGAATAGTAGTTATTCAAATAATGAACCTATAAGGTTTTGCAGTTGGGCTGCATTGCTGTAGCCCACAACAAAATAAAAAGCACAAATACTGTATATACATACCAATTCCTCTTGTGCCTTCTTTTTTCTGTTCATCATCTGTAAAATTCAGAGTAAATTTGAAACATATTGACAATGTTACAAAAAAACTGTTGGCATATCTTCAAAGAATTTAAATAGCTTTAACTTGTGAGCCTCTATTTAAAGAAATAACTCAAAGCAAACATTAGCTTAATAGCTTCACAAATACTAACGCCGGAGAATGAGCCAGAGGACTAAACCAGAATTTAGTTTCAAACCAAAACAACTAACTAGTTTCAGCCTTTTATTGTGGCCAGCCTAAGGCACACCTGTGCAATAATCATGCTGTCTAATCAGCATCTTGATATGCCACACCTGTGAGGTGGATGGATCATCTCGTCAAAGGAGAAGTGCTCACTAACACAGATTTAGACAGATTTGTGAATATTTGAGACAAATAGGCCTTTTGTGTACATAGAAAATGTCATAGATCTTTGAGTTCAGCTCATGAAAAATGGGGGGGGGTAAACACAAAAGTGTTGCCTTTATAATTTTGTTCAGTGTAGTATACACAAGACAGAGTATATACGCATCTCATAAAAATAAGACTACAGATAAAGGGGTCATCTTATAAGAGACATATACAAGTCTATATAAGACTTCTAAATCAAGATAGCCAAGTACTAAGAATACAAAAAGAGCTAGGTCGTGAACAAGTTGTTAAGGTTGGTGTCTCACCAGTAGGCAAGAGAGAAAGAGGACTCAGGATGTAAACCCAGTGCTAGTTAAAATATATACAAATGGGAGAAGACAAAGTCATTGGGGTTAATGTGGTCTGACCAGGGCTGAATAGTGGAGGCTGAATAGGCAGGAGAGCGGCAGAAACCAGGAGGATCAGAGGACCAGCACGGATAGGTGAGTGGGTTGAACATGCAGCAGCATAGAGGAGAAGCGCGTGGGTTGCACGTGCCCGCTGGCGTGCGAGGACAGATGAGCAGAACCAGAGAACTTGGGTGGAATGAGTGGAGATGGCTGAGTTGGTAGCTGAGAGCAGCCGCTGGCGTCAGCGTGAGGAGTATTGCAATCCACAGCTGGTTGGTAGGTGAATGCAGCAGGACGTAGCAGAAATCATGCAGGCAAGAGACAGGTGCAAGGAGTTGCTGCAAGGCTGGAACGAAGCATAGCGTAAACTGAATCACATGTGTGACTGGTTGGTCAATCAGGGGATGAGCCTCAGCTGTGTGCTACACCCAGGGAGTGGTTCATCAGGTGATGTGTCTCAGCTGTGTCACCGAGCCTGTAGGATGAGAGAGCAGGAGAGAGAAAGGGAAAGACACGCAGGCAGTGCTGAGCAGACCTGACACAAGTAAGGAAATAGATTACATAGAAAGATTGCCATACAACTCACTGCCATCTTTAATACTATCTAAAGAAATCCAACACACTACAATAATCCTGCACCCTAACCAGCAAAACACATGTACTCTTTTCAGAAAGAGTGTGGTATAATCACATCAAATAAAGTTTAATGTTGTGAAATGCCAAAGTGCAGGAGGGATGTGCCAAAACTATTAATCCACTACCTGATGGTGAGATATTTAATTCCACCTGCAGAGTCTGATGGCAGTTGCTAAAACTCTCATGTCGATACCTTAATGATGCTTCACACATTACTGTCTGCGTGTTGGCCCTGCGATGAACCCGCGACCTGTCCAGGGCGTACTCCGCCTTTTGCCCAATTGCCGTGACCCCGTTCGGGATTATGCGGTATAGAAAATGGATGGATTTATTATACTTGCCATCTAAGGTTATGGAAAAAAATGTTCTTACCCAGTTGTAGTCTCACCTGGATTGGCTGGATGTTGCTGACAAGTTTCAGTCAGGCTTTAGGCCCTGCCATAGTACTGAGTCTGCATTACTGAATGTCCATAATGACATTACCATGGCCCTTGATGCCAAGCGCCCCGTCATCCTAGTTCTTTTAGATCTATCGGCAGCTTTTAACATTGTCGACTATGCGGTTTTACTTTCTAAACCCGAATACCTCGTTGGCCTGAGAGGCGCGCTCTTAAACTGGTTTATTTCTTTTTTGACATATAGAACCTTTTCTGTTATTACTGACGACTTCTCCTCTAACATAGCTCCTCTTACCTCAGGCGTTCCTCAAGGCTTGATCCTGGCACCGTTACCTTTTTTCTTTATATATGTCACCACTTGCTTCAATTATATCAAGCCATAATGTTC
This sequence comes from Monopterus albus, assembly GCF_001952655.1. Classification (NCBI taxonomy): domain Eukaryota; kingdom Metazoa; phylum Chordata; class Actinopteri; order Synbranchiformes; family Synbranchidae; genus Monopterus; species Monopterus albus. Next base: position 1,328,412 of record NW_018128150.1, on the reverse strand, counting down.
ATTTTCATTTTTATGTGGATGATATTCAGATTTAAATGCCACTGATACAATCTGATTCGAATGCACCTACTCCTCTACATAATTGCATTCGTGCAATGGCTGGCCCAGAATTTCCTTCATTTAAATGAGAGCAAGACTGAATATATTGTGACGATCTACGTACGCCACTT
>NW_018128150.1:1324603-1326607 GCF_001952655.1 Monopterus albus | reverse complement strand
CACGCTCTCCAGCCCGGAGCCAGCAGTCCTCTATACGCAGGTCACCTGTGTTGTGCTCAGCATCATCGCACCCTCATCTGCCTATTGTCTCCTCTCTTAATCTCCTTCTCTGCTCTATACGCAGTGCCAAAACCTCTCCTCCGACCCTGGGCGGCTCCTCCAGTGGTCCAGTCATTTCTGCGGCCCTAACACCCGAGACCCACACCAGCAGCTCCGCGCCCGATCCTCGCCACCTCCTTTCCATTCCATACTCTGTCAAATAAATATCTTTCTCTGACCTGAGTTTGAGTCCTGCCGATTACTGAGTCCAGTCGCTCTTTTGGTGTGCGGCTTGCCGTAACAATAAGAATCAAACCTTACTTTGATACTGTTGCTTGCACTGGAGTGCCTGCCAATAACTGGGTGTCTGGTCTGTGAGTCATCTTCCACCCCTGCTTTTGCTTACTTATGGCTTGTTTGGTGCAACCTAAATACAATAGGCTGCTGTTGTCATGGATTGCCAGTTCATGTGGCCTGCCAGTCCATATGCCCCACGGTCAGTTGTCTTTCCAGACTTTCACTTGGTTTTTCCCTAGTTGTCTGCTGCCCTATTCACAGCAGTCACTAGCTAGTACCAGCATTAACAGTCAATAATACACAGTTAAATGGGCCAAAGAATGGGAGAGCATTCGTATGGAAGCTCAGTATATGAGTCAAATGATGTTTACCTATTATTTGGCCCCAAAGAGTGGGGTGTAAGGCCATGCCATTATAAATCTTTAGAGCCCCACAATAAGCAACATCACTTTCCAGACCTAACCTACCTTTAATACAAAGCATCCCAGAACCCTATCCTCACCCAAGCAAAGAGCAGATATATGTATGGCTTGACACACAGCATCTGCATTGTATTTGTTCAGGTTAAGCAGTAGCAGTAGCTGGTCCAGCTGGCTTGTAATGGCAGTCACCTCTGAGAACCAGGTCCGCTCAGTTGTCCAACCACTGACACTAAGACTGTCCATGACCCAAAGCACCAGAAATGGTTTCAGACAATATGCTGGAGAGTTCTGAAGTGGCCAGCAATGAATCCAGATCTAAATCCCATAAAGCACTTGTGGAGAGATCTCAAAACAGCAGCTGGGAGAAGGAGCCCTTTAAATCTGAGAGGCCTGGAGTAGTTGGCAAACGAAGAGTGGTCCAGAATTCCAGCAGTGAGGTGTAAGAAAGTCACTTACAGGAAGCGGTTTCAGTTATTTTGTCCAAAGGATGTGCTACCAAGTATTAAGTTGAGGGTGTCAATTATTATGTTCGGTCCATTGTTGGAGTTCTGTTTGGAATGTATCAGATTTGTCTTTTTTTTTTCCCCTGTTTTTGTGTTGTTCCAATGCAAACAAAAAACATAAACATGAGAATAGCAAAGCATTTGTGATTGCAAGAGTTCTCTGGGAGAAATGATGTGTTATCTGCCAGAAATGCTGGGTCCCAAGATTTTTGGCCATGACTGTACATTTAAAAAACATCCTGATGGAAGTGTTGATAAGAACGTTGCTCTCTGCAGTTTCTGCTGTAAGGAATTTTCTTACCATCATAGTACTTTGAAATTGAAATGCCACCTCAACGCAAAGCATCGAAGTCGTTTACGCCAATTTATATTTAGAGAGAAAACCCTAAGCTAATCTATATAGGGTTGGAGAAACAACCATTTTCCTAGGATTCATTTGTTAATTTAGAGAGAAACATTAAGCTTTATATCTATAAAATATATAGAAAGCAACTAATTAAGTTTGTCTGCTGCTGCTCTGTCCTATTCAAAAACCCCAATAAAATCCTTTTATATGAAATAACCTTAGTTTAGGGGATATTTCTTGGTCATATGGGAAACGCCAATAAAATCCTTTAATATTGTTGTAAAACCATAAATTATGGTGGCTAACTTTCTGAAGGCCACTGTCAAAGAAACCTGGGCTTCCATACCACATCAGCAGTGCCACAGACTGAGCTCCTCTATGCCACGCTGCATTGAGG
>NW_018128150.1:1316179-1320628 GCF_001952655.1 Monopterus albus | reverse complement strand
CTGGAGGAAGGGTGGAGAAGCTCATAGCCCAAGTTGTTTGAAGTCCAGTGTTAAGTTTCCACAGTCTGTGATGATTTGGGGTGCAATGTCATCTGCTGGTGTTGGTCCACTGTGTTTTTTGAAAACCTTGGTCACTGCACCCATTCACCAAGAAATTTTAGAGCACTTCATGCTTCCTTCTGCTGACCAGCTTTTTGGAGATGCTGATTTCATTTTCCAGCAGGCACCTGCTCACACTGCCAAAAGCACCAAAAGTTGGTTAAATGACCATGGTGTTGGGTGTGTTTGACTGGCCGGCAAACTCACCAGACCTGAACCCCATAGAGAATCTATGGAGTATTGTCAAGAGGAAAATGAGAGACCAAAAATGCAGAAACTCTGTTCTGCTGCCATGAGAAAGAAGATTTTATGACAACCAGGTGGCCTTCTAATTGTCGCCATAAAATAATAAACCTCCGCAAAAAAGGATGTAGAGAATGGTGGGGGCCAAGGTGTTAAAAGTGTGACATCATCAAAGGCCATAAATCTTTGACTTCACACCTCAGTTTGACAGGTAGTGCAGTGTATAACTCTCTGAACACCATATAGTGCATTTCACATTTTATGTTCATAAAAAGGAAGCTTTTTTTATTGACAGGACACCAAATTCTGTACTTCAGTAAAAGACACCTTTTTTCATTTGTTTTTCACTAGATGTCATACAGAAACTGTAGCCCTGCCCATTACAAAAGCAAGTACCTCATAGGGCACTGGATCTTTTTTTATTTAAAGGGCACTTTATCTTTGAATAGGGAACTATTCACTTCAACAATAAACTGGATTGGACCAACAACACAGATGCTCTGTACAGGAAGGGCGAGAGCTGCCTCCACTTGTTGAGGAGACTGAGGTCCTTTGGTGTGTGTGGGGCACTCCTTCGGACATTTTATGATACTGTGGTGGCATCTGCAGTTTTTTACACTGTTGTGGGTTGGGCAGGAGGTAGCACGGACAGGGACAGAAAGAGAATCTCTGGATTCCATCAAGGAGGTGGCAGACAGAAGGATGCTGGTAAAACTAACATCCATCATGCATAACCCCTCCCATCCCCTGCACCACACAGTGGAGGCTCTGAACAGTTCTTTTAGCACAAGACTGCTACATCCCCAGTGCAAGAAGGAGCGTTACCGTAGGTCGTTCCTCCCCACAGCTATCAGACTGTACAATACATCACTGCAGTGATAAGATATTGAAATTATGAGGGACAATGCAATAGTTAGCTGAGGTGCAATACTCAAATCCTGGGGGTAAAATGCATTGTAAATATGCACATATGTAAAATCTTGTTCTTGATTTCTCCCAGCTGACATTGGGTGAGATGCGGGGTACACCCTGGACAGGTCTATTTCAGGGATGACACTTAGAGACAGACAAGCACACCTGCCTACACCAATTTTACTTGAAAATCTATTTGTCAAGTAAATTTCATAAGGGCAATTTAGAGTCACCAGTCAACCTAAGCTGCATGTGTGTGGGAGGAAGTTGGAGTACCCAGAAAGAACCCACACAGCCACAGGGAGAACATGCAAACTCCACACAGAAAGACCCCAGGTTGGCCAGGGCTCAAACCCAGAACCTTCTTGCGGTGAAGCAACAACGCTAACCACCACACCACTGTTTCGGCTGTTGTTGTAATGGCCAATAAAATGATAAATAAACCTTTAAAATTACTGAGTCAACTCTCCACAGAAAGGGTCAGAATGAAAGTGAGAAGGATTTTAGCAGACAGCTCACATCCTTTGTTTAGTTAGTTTGAGTTTCGAGCCGGCACTACAGAGTGCTTTTGGAAATTGAAAATGTGTGAAAAAAGTCATTCCTCCTGAATGCTATTAGTATCATCATAGTATCATTAATTCTAAGTAACCTTGTTTGTATGTAACGCAATTGTATATTGTATTATATGTTTTATACGCTGTGTAATGCTGTCATTTTTTATACAAGGAATGAATGAATGACTTTGTGATTCATTTGAGACAGACAATTTTCCACTTCGGTGGACAATAAAGTTGATTTGATTTGATTGGATTGGATTTGATGTCACTGGCAAGCTTCTTCAAGCAGAGTGCAGAAACCAGCACTGTGATGACACAGAGGGAGGTAACTGAAAATTTACTTAGAAGTTACTTGTGGTCAGTTAGTGTAGAGTGATCAGTTAGTGTAGAATGATAAAGATCTTCTCCAATGATGGACGAAACATGAAATTGTCTTTCCAGCACCGAGCCACCTGACAAAGAAGTATATTTTGGTACAAGCCACCAGTTCCCCTTCCAAAAGTTTTCAGTTGCAGTGGTAACATTGTAACCTGCCACAGGAACCCCTGAAGCTAGGATTCCAAAACCTGCATTAGAGAAAATACCTTGGTCAAGAAATGTGTACCAGCTGTGTGTTTTGTTATTCTAAAGAGGAAAGGAAAACCTGATCTTGAATCTATTTTAATCAGCCTGTTATTGTTCTTGAAAACAAATGGAGCATTCTCTGAGTTAGGCATATTTTTATCTTATGGGTGACTGTGGTTCAGTGGTTAGAGCAGTCGTTTCCTGGTTGGAGGTTCAAATCTCGGTGCCTGCAGTCCACGTGTTGAAGTGTTCTTGGGCAAGACACTGAACCCCCACGTTGGCCCCTGATGGTTAGAGCCATCGGTTGAGTTGGCGCCACAGATGGCTGCCTCGGTTCTGTACCGGAAACAAATTCCTTGTGTGCAACATACTTGGCAAATAAAGGTGATTATTTACTTTATGTATTTTTTATTTTTATTTACTATATTCATTTGATACATTCTTTTATAATATACATCTTTTGCACCTCTACATTTTGCAACCTTGTATTTTACTTTGATCACAGTCTGTTTAACATCCATCCATCCATCCATTTTCTATACCGCTTAGTCCCAAATGGGGTCATGGGGGGCTGGAGCCAATCCCAGCCAGCTGCGGGCAAGAGGCGGGGTACACCCTGGACAGGTCGCCAGTCCATCGCAGGGCTAGTCTGTTTAACATGCTTGTGATATCTCATATGTGGCTGTCATAGCTAACATATACAGTACTGTATATTGCCAAAGATACAGTATAAATTTGGTCCATTTTGCCCACCCCTGTGTAGTAGACATATTCCTATTCAAAATAAATGCAATAGCAGAATAATGTTCAGATACCTTATTATAGCAAAAATAAATAAATAAATAAATGCCTACAAGAGGGGTGATCGTGCCTCTGTCAGGTTGCTGTGATGTGATATTCAGGGGCAAATAATCAGTGTATACAGTTTATAGGTAATGAATTGTTACAAACCTGAGAACACACTTGCACCTTCAGTGCAAGGGGTGAAAATTGACTAATTGCTTGGTGGGTGCAAATCGATAGGGTGCATATAAATGGAACACCATAACATGCAAGAAAACCGAGTCATTTCAAGCTTATGATGCTGGCTGATGCAAACTTTGAAAAGTATTAATTATGCTGCATTAGTGTAAAAGCCTATCACTGTGTTCTCTAATAGCTCTTTGTGTGGTTCATTGATTTGTTCCAGCTAAGCACTTAATCAGTTTTCACAACTTGAATTGAAGTGATTTTCAACCTTTTCATCAATAAAATAAAAATTTAAAAAATCTATTACACGATGCACATTTTCTCTACCTTGTTCTGCTTCAAAAAGAACAAAGTAGCTCTTCATCAAACCAATCATTTTGTGATTTATTTAACCTTTATTTTACCAGGAGAACCTCACTGAGATTAAATATTTATTAAATCTCTTTTACAAGAGTGTCCTGGTTAATGTGATTAATGTGACCAAAACTGCTACAATGTGAGAAACATCATAAAAGAAGTAACTTATGGTTTGTTCTCCAAGTAAAATGACAAATCCCCAGAAAGCTATTCATCTCCCACAGAACTGAGAGACCAGGTGCAGAAGTACTGTAACTGTACTGTTTGTAGGGACTGACCTTTAACAGCCAGACATCTTAGCTATGTGCTTTACTTCTTTTTCCTGCATATATGGGGTGGCTGTGGCTCAGGGATAGAGCGAATCATCTGCTTATTGCAGGGTTGGTGGTTTGATTCCCGGTCTCCTCAGTCCACATGTCAAAGTGTCCTTGGACAAGACACTGAACCTCAAATTGCTCTACCACCAGGGATATACACCGATCAGGCATAACATTATGACCACCTGCCTAATACTGTTTACATAGGAGTCAATATGGCAGTTGGTTGGCATTCGTGTCACTGCAGCTCACTGTGCATCTTCTGTGAATCTATTTGCTTCCACAGTTCTACTGTCAGGAAGAGCACAGATGTGTCTACAATTCAGTGAAAAACTTATGAAAAATGAATGAAAACTGTGGTCGTGAGGACGAGTTAGAGAGAATTGTTTAGACAAATTCAGCAGCCTCACCTCTCTAGGTGTGATATCACA